>NW_026111987.1:470000-510000 GCF_024679095.1 Eriocheir sinensis
AGTTATTATACAGACTAAAATATATTCTACTGGGCTTGTGTTCAGTATTTTTTTACCTCCCCCCACCATTCTTCTCTTCTCCCTCCAACTGCTTCTAAAATCCTACCTGCCTCCTTTTCTCATTTATTCTCTCTACTTCATTCCTATTTTTGTACACTGCCTCTCCTCTCAAATGTACCTCCGGTCTCTCCCTTTCTTTTCTCTCTCTTCCTTTCTCTCCTTCATCCTTACCTCCCTCTTCTCTTTCCCATCCTACTCTTCACCAACATATTTCCTGTCCTCCCTCTTTTTATCCTCCATTCCTTCCTTCCTCTTCTACTCTTTCACATCTTTTACCTATACCTCTCCCCTTCATTCCTCCCTCTTTACTTTTCTCTTTCCCTTCTCATCTTAACTCCCCTGAGCCTCTAACTCCCTCTACCAATATGTTAGAAAAGTTACTATGTCAGCGTAAAATATAGCGCCTACCTCTTGATAAATGTATACTGTTTATTCAATTTCCTTACTGTTATCAAGGAATATGTGTTTGTCACAAGAAACAATTTTGTCACCATATCTTGACCTGTTAGTATACCCAGTGACTGACAAGAACTTCACTACACCACATGACCACAAAGATCTAACCTACTTCCATAGAATTATTGAGTAACCCTTGACAATTCCATCACCCATTTACACATCTTTACTTAACTCAGACAATCTTCACTATCCATCTTAACATCTACACCACCCTTTCTTCATCATCACTAACCACTTGTGCATTTTTTGAGACTTTAAAAAAAACTTATTTAACAAATGATTTAGCCCTGCCAATGTGCATTCCAAAACGCGCCGCGACGAAGAACCTTCCTGACGCCACAATAATTAATATATCTGCATAAAAATTCATATATGAACACCAATATGTTGACTATCTTGTATAAAAAACAATTAAAGATATATATATATATATATATATATATATATATATATATATATATATATATATATATATATATATATATATATATATATATATATATATATATATATATATATATATAAAAGTTGCTATTTATATATAATCATTTCACTATATAAATCAACCTATATTAAGCCTTATATATATATATATATATATATATATATATATATATATATATATATATATATATATATATATATATATATATATATATATATATATATATACCCACTGTGTGTGTCGTATGGGATTGATTAAAAGTGTTTCCGACTTGCCCCGGGTATGAGCGGGACTTCTATACCTTTCATTCCTCGTAAGGGGTTGGGGGCGTTAGGTTGGCTGCTTAAATGCCGTCTCTGGCGTAAAGTCTTTTAGCTCATCAGGTGGCGTGGATGGTATGTGCCCTGAATTATATTCAGAAAGCACGGGTTCGATTCCTGGCACAAGTGGTTTGTTGAGATGTTTTTCTGTCGGTTAAAGACATTTTCTTGATATATATACCCACAGTGTGTGTCGTATGGGATTGATTAAAAGTGTTTCCGACTTGCCCCGGGTGTGAGCGGGACTTCTATAGCTTTCGTTCCTCGTAAAGGGGTGGGGGCGTCAGGTTGGCTGCTTAAATGCAGTCTCTGGCGTGCAGTCTTTTAGCTCATCAGGTGGCGTGGTTAGTATGTGCCCTGATTTCTATTTAGAAAGCACGGGTGCGATTCCATGCACAAGTCGTTTGTTGAGATGTTTTTTTTATGTCGGTTAAAGACAGTTTTTTGATATTTATACCCACAGTTTATGTCGTATGGGATTGATTAAAAGTGTTTGACTTGCCCTGGTGTGAGCGGGACTTCTATACCTTTCATTTCTCGTAAAGGGGTGGGGGCGTCAGGTTGGCTGCTTAAATGCAGTCTCTGGCGTGAAGTCTTTTAGCTCATCAGGTGGCGTGGTTGGTATGTGCCCTGATTTCTATTCACAAAGCACGGGCTCGATTCCTGGCACAAGTGGTTTGTTGATATATATATATATATATATATATATATATATATATATATATATATATATATATATATATATATATATATATATATATATATATATATATATATATATATATATATATATATATATATATATATATATATATATATATATATATATATATATTTGGTATCATATGAAAGCAAATTAAATGTATAATTCATAAATTGAAAGTAATATGGTTGAATACTATATAAAAAAAAAGGAAATGTATAATAAGGCGCTTAGTATAAGTTGATTTATATAGGGAAAAGATTATACAAAAATAGTAACTTTTTTTATATAGATATCTTAAAATGGTTTTAATGCAAGAAAGTCAACATATTGAAGTGTTTATATATGAATTGTTATACAGATATATTATTTTTTTTGGGGGGGGGCGTCGGGAAGGTTTTTCGTCACGGCGCGTGAAATGAGTCAGATTCGGCGAATGTTCGTCGCGAATTCCGGTCGAGCTCGAGCGAAAACTACTGAAGCTAGGAAGGCGTGCTTGGTGGCAAATGAAAGTTCTTGTAATACAGATTAATAATCAAAAAAGAAAAATTGGAAAATGTTAAATAAATAAAAACGGCTTAAGCAAAAACCTAAGACGTGTCCAAATCGCGGCAAAAGAGCCGAAAAACGTTATTTTGTGACGACTCGACGACGAACGTGGAATCGAGCTATCAAAACATCCTTCGAGTTGGTCAAACTACATTGCCAAGAGGGGCCACATGCCAAATTACAGACTTCTAAAGGCAATAGCAAGGCCACAGTAGACAAAAACGGCAAAATGCCTGGAGTTCGTCAAAATCGCTCTCGACAAGGTTGTAGTGACCCTCTAAATCTCTCCGTTTTCTCTTAAGCCTCTCCTCTTCCTGAACCTTTTCTTCAGTCTGCCTTCATATCCACACATACCATTCCTCACTTTCTGTATTTCATCTTACCCAAGTCACTACATCCAAACACATACACATATATCATAGCTAACATTATAACAAACTCACTAACGTACATATTAACATCATATCATTAACATTGTATATATTTCTGCATATCAACCATTGTAAATATCCATCCAGGATATTAAAGTCCTTTATATACTCGAAAATAAACTGCTTCCTCAATGGAGTCATCACTGGTTATAAGTTGTGTCTTTTAACCTACAAGGCGGCTTTAACGGACCCAAACGGCGTTGTACTAGCTACAACGTATGCTGCCTCGAAAACACACAAACAGAAATGTTTGGTTTTCGCTGTAGCGGCCTAGGCTGCCGCTACAATTGGTGACCTCCGGACCTGAATTACGAGGTACACCTCGGGTATTTGCTGCTGTCGCTGCTGGCCATGCTTCGTCCGCTCCGTCGCGGCCCAAGCTACCGCCCCCGGAGGATCCACCGGCCCGCAGCAGGTCGCGCTCCGCCTCCGGCCCTCCCAACGTGACCTCTCCTGCCGCCGGCCAGTTCCTGCCCTCGCCCGCGCCACCTCGCCTCGGCCTCCCTCAAGGATTCAGCCGGCAGCCCACCCCCCACGCATGTGTCGCCTTACTCGCCGTGGTACCTCAACACTCCCTGCCCAGCCCAGCCAGCCATTCCGACGCCGCCCCTACGGCTCCCTCACCCCGCTGTACCTCGCCCCACCCAGCCCAGCCACCCGCTCCTACGGGTAACTCACCTCCGTGCATCAGCCTCTACCCGCCGCACACACCTCCCACGGCTGTCTCCCTCCTTCGCCAGCCCAGCACACCAGCCTTCTGCCGTTGCGGTCTCCGGCTTCCCCCGTCGGCGCCTTTCTACTCCCGCAGCATCGACACTACCGTTGGTGTTCCTGAGGCGGCACTCCCGCCGTAGTGGCCCCCGACTACCATCAGCGCCTCTACCTGCTCCGCGGACATCGAGTGCAGCGTCGCCCCTACACCCAGCAGTGCTCAGTGACGTGCCATGTGTGCATGCATGTGCAGTGACGCCCCGACAACAACACTAGTGCCGTTCCGCCCCTACCCACCATCACTGTTTCAAACAGCGAGCGAGTGCGTGATTGTGCAGTGACACCCATGGCATGTAACAAGCCATAAGTGAGTGAGTGTGTGTGTAGTGACGCCCCTCCCGGCAGTGCTCCCCGTCGGTAGTCAGTGCTTCCCCGACGTAGTTTACCGCTTAGTGCTGTGCTCCGTTACACCTCCGGGATGCCTGACGCGACTCTCGGCCTCCAGCCGCCGCGGCCCCTGGCTACACTGCCAGCGCCTCTACACGCGGTCATGGCCTCCACAACCGACACCAACCCTGCCCTAACGTGCCCCTCCACGGTGTCTGACGACGACGCTGCGCAGGGCGTGGCCAGCCTCCATGCCCCCACCGTCACCAGCGACAGTCTGATCCACCAGCTCACGGCTCTTATCACTAAGCTACGATCAGAGGTCAACACGCTCAGGGGGGACATCAGGAGCCAACGCAGCCACTCCTCGTCACCACACAGCCACTCCTCGTCACCACACAGCTCCTCGTCACCGCACCACCACTCCTCGTCACCCCGCCGCCACTCCACCTCCAGTAGTAACCCCTCACATAGCTCCGGCGTCTGCTACTACCACAGGAGGTTCGGCAAGGATGCCAGGCAGTGCACATCTCCTGCGGCTTCCAGGGTTCGTCACAACAGCCCCGGCGTGGACTAACAGCTCACAGCGTCCGCCAACACACCTCGATGCTGTTCCACATCTTCGACCCACTCTCCCGCACCAACTTCCTCATCGACACTGGAGCCGAAGTCAGCGTCCTCCCCGCCACACCAAGCCAGAGGTCCTTACCAACCATCGCTCGCCTCTACGCTGCTAACGGCACAGGGATCCCTGTTTTCAAGAAACAGACGCTCCAGCTCAACCTCAACCTTCGCAGGTCGTTCGAGTGGACCTTCTACGTGGCAACAGTTTCACAACCTATCCTGGGCGCCGATTTCCTGTCTCACTACAATCTCCTAATCGACCTCAAGAGTCGCAAGCTCCTGGATCCACTGACATCCATCTCAACCAGGACCAGAGCAGCAGCAGGCGAAAGCACCCACATCTCCACCATCGGCGCAGGCAACCGGTTCGCGTCTCTCCTCAAGTCTTTCCCGACGCTGACACAGCCACACACAGCGAACAAGCCTGTGAAGCACCACGTCACGCACCACATCGAGACGACCGGACCACCAGCATACGCCAAGGCTCGCCGCTTAGCTCCAGAACGCTACCAACAAGCCAAGGCCGAGTTCGAGTCGCTGATGCGCCAAGGTGTTATCCGCCCCAGCTCAAGCAACTGGTCGTCTGCCCTCCACGTCGTGCCCAAGAAGAACGGTGACATACGCCCATGCGGCGACTACAGAGCCCTCAACTCGCGCACCGTCATGGATCGCTATCCGGTGCCGAATATTCAGGAGTTCTCCTCACAGCTTGCTGGCTCCACCATCTTCTCCAGGATCGACCTCATCAAAGCCTTCCACCAGATCCCAGTCAACCCAGCGGACATCCCGAAGACAGCCATCGTTACACCTTTCGGCTTGTACGAGTACGTACGGATGCCCTTTGGACTCAAGAACTCTGCCCAAACCTTCCAGAGGTTTATGGACGAAGTGCTGCGAGGACTGACTTTCTGCTTCGCCTACATCGACGACGTCCTCATCGCCAGTCCTGACGCCGACACACCGCCAACATCTAGAGCAAGTTTTCGCCCGTCTCCAGGACTACGGCATCCAGATAAGCGTTGACAAGTCAGAGTTTGGTGTTACCTCCGTCGACTTCCTCGGCCACACCGTCTCTCCTTCAGGCATCACTCCCATCTCTTCCCGCTGCGACGCCATTCAACAGTTCCCGAAGCCGACAACTCAGCGCCAGCTCAAGCAGTTCCTCGGGATGATCAATTACTACAACCGCTTCATTCCACACTGCGCGCTCATCTTCCAGCCACTCTACTCCATGATCAAGCCCTGCAAGAGAGGCCAGTCCGTCACACTCGCCTGGACTCCCAAAGCTGACGACGCCTTTCCCAAAGCCAAGGAGGCACTGAAGGCTGTTACCACACTCAGCTTCCCTACTCCAGACGCCACTACTTCAATCTCCACGGATGCCTCAGACACCGGCGTTGGTGGAGTCTTGCAACAGCACGTAAACGGAGCCTGGAGACCCATTGCATTCTTCTCGCAGAAACTCAGCAACGCCGAGAAGAAGTACAGTGCCTTCGACAGAGAACTTCTCGCCATCTACAAGGCTGTCAAGCGCTTCAGATACTTCGTCGAAGGCCGGGAATTTCACATATACACCGACCACAAGCCTCTTGCCACAACCTTCATCAACAACAAGTCCACCTACTCTCCCAGGCAGCTGCGCCACATCGACTTCATCTCTCAGTTCACGACAGACATCCGGTACGTCAAAGGCGAAGACAACATCCCCGCTGACGCTCTCTCCCGTAACATCTCTGCAACATCCTCCTCCCTCATCGACTATGCCGCCATTGCTGCAGACCAAGTCGACGACGCCGAGCTGCAGCAATTGAAGGATAACCCCACTTTGTCGATGAGGCGAGTCGAGTTCCCCGGGACCAACGTGCACCTGTACTCTGACGCGTCTACCGCCACCATCCGGCCCTACCTGCCGCAGAACCACAGGTACCCACTCTTCCGCCAGCTGCACGACCTCTCTCACCCCGGGATCCGAGCGTCACAACGGATGATGTCCTCGCGCTTCATATGGACGGGGATCAACAAGGACGTCAGAGACTGGACCCGCACCTGCGTCCAGTGCCAGGCTTCCAAGGTGACGCGCCACACCGTCTCGCCTCCAGCAGCGTTCACGCCCCGATCCTCTAGACTTGAACACGTCCACGTCGACCTCGTTGGCCCACTCCCACACTCCAACGGCTACAAGTACCTCCTCACCTGCGTTGACAGGTTCACACGCTGGCCCGAAGCTGTCCCGGTCGAAGACATAACGACGGACACCATCGCCAGAGCCTTCGTCAACACCTGGGTGTCGCGCTTTGGTACGCCTCTCAGCCTCACATCCGACCGTGGAAGCCAGTTCGAGTCGAACCTGTGGGACAAGGTCATGTCCATACTGGGAGTTAAGCGGATCAGAACCGCCAGCTACCATCCTCAGTCAAATGGCCTTGTCGAACGCTTCCACCGCCAACTCAAGGCCTCGCTGGCAGCGACAGTCAAGGACCGCAGCGACTGGACTACGACTCTGCCCCTAGCCCTCCTCGGCATACGGACGTCCCTCAAGGAAGACTTTGGCCACTCCTCTGCAGAGCTCCTGTACGGCACCACTCTCCGCCTCCCAGGAGAGATTCTCTCGCCCACTCCTGGCCCTCCCTGCGACATACAGGACTACGCCAGGACCCTCAAGAACGCAATGCAGAGACTCCAGCCAGTGCCGCCACGTACATCACCATCCAAAACGTTCGTGAGCCAGGACCTCGACACCTGCACACACGTGTTCGTGCGAGTGGACGCCACAAAGAAGCCTCTGCAGCAACCATACGATGGCCCCTTCACCGTCATCAAGAGGACGCGCAAGAACATAACAATTGACCGCCACGGCAAGTCCGACGTCATCTCTTACTCCAGTGCCCCAAAACAATGTCCAGTGTCACACGAAACATATAACGTTCCTCCTACCTCGTCACTAGGGGGGGAGTTATGTAGTGACCCTCTAAATCTCTCCGTTTTCTCTTAAGCCTCTCCTCTTCCTGAACCTTTTCTTCAGTCTGCCTTCATATCCACACATACCATTCCTCACTTTCTGTATTTCATCTTACCCAAGTCACTACATCCAAACACATACACATATATCATAGCTAACATTATAACAAACTCACTAACGTACATATTAACATCATATCATTAACATTGTATATATTTCTGCATATCAACCATTGTAAATATCCATCCAGGATATTAAAGTCCTTTATATACTCGAAAATAAACTGCTTCCTCAATGGAGTCATCACTGGTGATAAGTTGTGTCTTTTAACCTACAAGGCGGCTTTAACGGACCCAAACGGCGTTGTACCAGCTACAACGTATGCTGCCTCGAAAACACACAAACAGAAATGTTTGGTTTTCGCTGTAGCGGCCTAGGCTGCCGCTACAAGGTTTACGTTTCGAGCTCTAGCGACGAAACTACTACGATAGGGAAACATTATGCACCATTTTGGGATGCACATTGGGAGGGCTAAATCATATTTGTTGAATAAATTTTTTGAATGTCTCAAAAAATGGAAGGGTTTCAATGGTGGGATCTCAAAAAAACGAATTTATTCGGTTTCCGACCATTTCGAGTCGGTTTTCGAGCCCAGTCACTGATTATAAAATATGGCATTTGCATTTTGCCGTCGAATGCGGCCTAACTTCCTTGACCAACCTGGAGCCTGGAAGTTGCACTAATATTATTGTGTCCGAGTGTACATGACAATTTTTCAGCCTTCATCATCATTTTAACATATGTCTTTTGACTTCAAGCTTAAGATAATTCATTAAAAAGTATTTTTCAACTACTCCTGTTTGGACTATTGCTACTCACGCACTGTTGTTAATAATAATTCAACAGTAAATTGATTCCATATATTTGTTACATAGAAACTGTATGTGACGTCATTTTCCAAGCCCTTCCTGCGTCGTGACTGGCTCGGTCTGGCTGACACATCTAACTGTTGATTGGCTAGTTGTGGGTGTGGGACCGAGCCGGTATACATTTTCGAATAATGCCGCCCGGCAAGTCAACTAAATCCACTGGCCCCGACAACATTCCCGCCTTCATCCTTAAATCCTTTGCCCCCATCCTTGCCCCCATCCCTCGGACCATATTCACCCAATCCCTATCATCCACCTTATTACCATCTGACGGGCTTTAGGCAAACTTAAATCCATTGTTCAAGACAGGTAACCGGACTGACCCAACCAATTATCGCCCCATCTCACTAACATCGATTCCATGTAAAATTTTCGAACACATAATACATAAACACATAATGAATCACCTTAACACAAACAATATCCTTACTGACTCAGAACACGGCTTTCGACCCAAAAGCTCATGTGAATCGCAACTCATCACTACATTTCATGACATAACGAGGCTACTCGACCGACGTGACATTAAACAAGTTGACACTATTTTTCACTGGATCACTGCATTTCTTACTAACAGGACTCATCGTGTTCTTCTTGGCGGATTTTCATCTGACACTGTCCATGTTTCTTCAGGTGTCCCACAAGGCACAGTTCTAAGCCCCCTTCTTTTCCTCCTGTGCATTAACGATTTTCCACGCTCAACGCCTAACTCTTCCACTAAAGTCTAGATTATTTGCCAACGAAAGTTTGCTGTTTAGAGCAGTAAAGACTACTGACGACTGCAGACTGCTAAAAAAAGAATTGGACGCCCTCCAGCGGTGTGAGTGCACCTGGCAGATGCATTTTCGACCAGACAAATGTAAATTATTAAGATTTACCAGAGCTCACAACCCCATCCATCAAACTTACACTCTATAATTCAGACCTTGAATCAGTGCACACACACAAGCATCTTGGTGTTTACCTCTCAACTAACTTGAAATTCAACACTCACATAGACCATATCAGTACCACAGCCAACAGAACACTGGGGTTCCTGAGGAGGAATCTACATAACTGCACACCTGACATTAAACACATAGCTAATGACACACTTGTGAGACCAACACTGGAATACTGCTGCACGGTGTGAGATCCTTACACACACAGAAACATTGAAAGATTAGAACAAATCAACACTAAGGCGGTTAGGCTCATTACAAACAACTACACTTGAACGCCTGGAATCACAACACGGATCAAACAGCAGATAAACATAGAACCTCTTCACTTACGCAGACAAGCACACAGACTTACACATATGTACAAGATCACAAACACTCACATTGACATTGACCCACACACATATATACACAACGCAAACAGTCAACGTACTCGTACCACACACATCCATAAATACCAAACGTATCACACAAACACTGACGCATGCAAGCACTCATACTTTCCACGCACCATACGTGACTGGAACAGCCTCCCTCAACAGATTTTAGACTGCGGTACAATAGACTCATTTAGAAAACAAATACACACTTACTTGTCACCACAACACACCAACAGTAACAATTACACTTGATTCACTTCCCTCCCCTGCACACTCGGTTGCCCCGTCCCCCCAACAGCCAACACAAATATGCGTATTATGCACCTGAAAGGTGTCCTTCGCATTACTAATTCAGATCCAGATCCAGAACAGTTGACCGGATCCTAGCACTTTTCGTCCTTGTGGAAAGCCGACGCGAGTTTCGACAGGGGCTACTCGCAGTCCATGTCAATCTCAAGAAGGCTTCTGACTCAGTGCATCGCAAAGCGCTATGGGACATTCTTCGGATCAGTAGGTTTCCTACAAGGATTATTTACCTGATGATTGGCCTCAACTCTGAAACTAAGAGTGCTCTGAAATGTGTGGGGGACGTCTCTGACTTCTTCCCTGTTGATTCCATCACTTTTCAACACTTGCATGGACTGGGTACAAAGCAGTAGTTGATGAAGTTGCGGAGCATCTTTTGGGGACATCAAGTCCACTGACCCCATTTATGTTAATGATGCTGTACTTCTCGCAGAATCGCTGGAGGTATTGGTAAAGAATAGGGACAAATGTACGGAAGTGGGGGTAGCTGGAGTGGGGAGGTCAGCGGGGGGGGTGACAGAAGAGGGGGTAGCTGGAGCTGGGGGGGCACCAAAGTGGGGGTAGCCCCCCCACACATCTTTCACTTTTTCCACATCCCCCCCATCCCCCCCCCTCCTCTCGGGCAAGCGTACGGAAGTGGGGGTAGCTGGAGCGGGGGGGTAGCGGGAGTGGGGGTAGGACGGTCAGCGGAGGGGTGACGGAAGAGAGGGTGGTCAGCGGGGGGGTGACGGAAGAGGTGGCAGTTGAAGGGTTAAGATATTTGGGTAAAGATTGATATCTACGAAACGGCATGTGACTATCTAAATGGATCTGAGAGACCACACCTTCTGGGGGTCGTTCCTAAACCATTTTACCTCCTCCTTCCCTCTCGTACACACACACACACACACACACACACACACACACACACACACACACACACACACACAGGTAGCTGGAGCAGGGGGTAGGGCGGTCAGAGGACGGTCAGCAGATTGAAATCTAGGAAATGCCTCCTCCTTCCCTTTTATCGTTTCCTCCATCTTTCCTTAATCTCTCTTCTTCCCTCCTTCCCCCCACCCCCACCCACACCCACACAGAAAAATGCAAAGTGGCGCCACAAAAAACACGCGCCTGCGCCAGAACGGGCTGGGCCGACCATCAGGCCCCACCTGGAAGAAGCCTTGGGCCGACCATCAGGCCCCACCGGGAAGATGCCTACCGGCGCAATAGGCAGCAACGTAAACACACACACACACACACACACACACACACACACACACACACACACACACACACACACACACATACACACACACACACACACACTGACCTTGTCAATCCCTCTAGGTATGCGGGGAAAAATGTAAATATTCTTGATGCCTTTTCACTCTCCGGAGGCCTAACAAAAGGCGTGCATCCAACTATATATAAGCCCCTTAAATGCAAACTAATTGATTCTATTTCTATTAAACTCACAGATCAAAAAGGTCGTCCTATACATTTCGAAGAAGGATACCTTGTTACATGTTTACTTCATATCCGGTCGTGTTGAATCTTTGAGTACATTTTGCCCTGTTAAAAGAAATGTTGTCTATTTGAAAGGCAGTCTCCTTGTCGGCACCATGCGGGTTACATTCATCCCTCCTTCCGTAACAGAATATCATACTCTGTTTTCGAATGGCAAACATATATCATCCCGAGGGAGTGGTATAGATGATATAGTCACACTTTCTCATGAACCAAGCTATCACAGGGGCGGGGGTTTATTCTCGGTTTTAGCTGGACTCTCTAAAAGAGCTTTCCCTTTCCTTGTGAAAAATATCATTGTGCCTTCAGCTAGAACATTTGGAAACAATGTTCTAGATGATATGTCACAGGGAAGCAACTTGAAAAGCTCTGTAAAAAAGCATGGAATTAATTCCTTAAAGCAAACTGCAATGAAATTGACTAGAGGAAGCGGGAAAAAGAAAGTCAAGCGAGTCGGGAAGAAAAGGTGTTATAAAAAGGACATCTATACCGAGTTGTAATCATTGTTGAACTAAGAGCAGTATGGCGAACATCACCAGTGCGGTTGGTGTCGGGGACCCGCGTTTGCATCTGCATTTAGTCAGAGAAGACCCTGATGACGGACTCCAATATAGAGATATGTATATGAGAAGTCATATGCAGGTAATTAACTATGATGATATAGATTCATATATACGTGAACTATCAGAATATTTTGTTAATCGGTTTGAACATGACATGTCAGACGAAGAGGGCAGTGGATTTACGTTAGATGAAATAGTTAGCGTAAAGTTTTCCTTCTCTCTTATAATGCTGCACAATATTGGAGAGGCGGTGGCTGAGTCGTCAAAGTAACGGCCTCGTGTTCAGGAGGACGCGAGTTCAATCCCCGCCCGGTGCCACCAAGCTGGGATTTTTCAGCCGCCGCCGAGTAGCTTAAAACTACCCACATGCTGTCCAGAAGACCACCTATCAACCCGGGCTCTAGATTCTAGGATCAAAAATGAGCTCTGGGAGGGCAGCATGAGCCAATGCAAGATGGTGCCACTATAAACACTCGCCTGCGCCAGAACGGGCTGGGCCGACCATCAGGACCCACCGGAATGAAGCCTTGGACCGACCATCAGGATCCACCGGGAAGAAGCCTACCGGCGCAATAGGCAGCAATGTAAAAAAAAAAAAAAAAAAAAAAAAAAAAAAAAAATTGTGTTCCAGGGAAAACACAAGTTTTTAATCCTTCAGGACCCACGGACTGTGTTTTCCAAGTGCTAACAGCTTATCGCTATCTAAAGTCAAGGAATGTAGTTCCATCAGACAGACAATGGGAGACTGCTTGCTTGACATGTATTAATACATTTTTTTTTTTTTACAGCAAAGGAGATAGCTCAAGGGCACAAAAAAAGTAAACAATAATAAAAAAAAAGCCCGCTACTCGCTGCTCACAAAAAGAATCTAAAGAGGTGGCCGAAAGAGAGGTCAATTTCGGAGAGTATGTACCCTACCCTAAGGGCGTTCCAGGGAAAACACAAGTTCTCAACCCTTCAGGACCCACGGACTGTGTATTCCAAGTGCTAACAGCTTATCACTATCTAAAGTCAAGAAATGTCGTTCCATCAGACAGACAATGGGAGACTGCTTGCTTGACATGTATTAATACAGGTTATTATTTTTTTTACAACAAAGGAGACAGCTCAAGGGGACAAAAAAGTAAACAATAATAAAAAAAAGAAAGCCCGCTACTCGCTGCTCACAAAAGAATCTAAAGAGGTGGCCGAAAGAGAGGTCAATTTCGGGAGGAGAGGTGTCCAGATACCCTTCTCTTAAAAGAGTTCAAGACGTAGGCAGAAGGAAATATAGAAGAAGGAAGATTGTTCCAGAGTTTACCAGCGTGAGGGATGAAAGAGTGAAGATGCTGGTTAATTCTTGCATAAAGGGTTTGGACAGTATAAGGATGAACATGAGTAGAAAGTCGCGTGCAGCGGGGCAACGAGAGGAGGGGAGGCATGCAGTTAGCAAGTTCAGAAGAGCAGTCAGCATGAAAATGTCGATAGAAGATAGAAAGAGAGGCAACATGGCCGCGGAAATTAAGAGGAAGAAGACTATCAGTAACAGGAGGAGAGCTGATGAGACGAAAAGACTTAGACTCCGCTCTGTCCAAGAGAGCTGTGTGAGTGGAGCCCCCCCACACGTGAGATGCATACTCCATACGAGGGCGGACAATGCCCCTGTATATGGATAGCAACTGTGCGGGGGAGAAGAACTGGCGGAGACGATACAGAACGCCCAACCTCGAGGAAGCTGATTTAGTGAGAGAAGAGATGTGGAGTTTCCAGTTAAGATTTTGAGTTAAGAATAGACCGAGGATGTTTAGTGTTGAAGATGGTGACAGCTGAGTGTTGTCGAAGAACACGGGATAGGTGTTTGGAAGATTGTGTCGAGTTGATAGGTGGAGAAATTGGGTTTTTGATGCATTGAAAGACACAAGGATCCTTTTACCCCAATCGGAAATGATAGTAAGGTCTGAGGTTAAACGTTCTGCAGCCTCCAGCCTGGAGTCATGTAATTCCTGTTGAGAGGGTCTTCTGTTGAAAGAAGTTGAATAATGCAGAGTGGAGTCATCAGCGTATGAGTCGACAGGACAGTTTGTTATGGAAAGAAGATCATTGATGAATAACAGGAAGAGAGTGGGTGATAGGTCAGAGCCCTGTGGAACACCACTGTTAATAGGCTTATGAGAAGAACAGTGACCGTCTACCACAGCAGAGATAGAACGGTTGGAAAGGAAACTGGAGATAAAGGAACAGAGAGGAAGATAGAATCAAAAAGAGGGCAGTTTAGAAAGCAAAGACTTGTGCCAGACTCTATCGAAGGCTTTCGATATGTCTAGTGACACTGAGAAAGTTTCACCGAAACGGCTAAGAGAGGATGACCAAGAATCAGTTAAGAGAGCAAGAAGATCGCCAGTAGAACGCCCCTTGTGGAACCCATATTGGCGATCAGATAGCAAGTTAGAAGTGGAAAGATGCTTTTGAATCTTCCGGTTAAGGATTGATTCAAAAGCTTTAGATAGACAGGAAAGTAAAGCTATAGGGCGGTAGTGTGAGGGACTGGAACGGTCACCCTTCTTAGGCACAGGCTGTACGAAGGCTTACTTCCAACAGGAAGGAAAGGTAGATGTTGATAGGCAGAGGCGAAAGAGTTTGACCAGGCAGGGTGTCAGCACGGAAGCACAGTTTTTAAGGACAATAGGAGGCACTCCATCAGGTCCATAAGCCTTCTGAGAGTTGAGGCCAGAGAGGGTATAGAAGACATCATTAGGAAGAATCTTAATAACAGGCATAAAGGATTCTGGGCATATTCCTCTTACTCATCCCCCCTATGAGTAAGAGGAATATGCCCAGAATCCTTCAGAGTAGAGTTGTTACAGAAAGTTTGAGCGAAGAGTTTAGCCTTAGTGATAGAAGAGACGGCAGTGCTGCCGTCTGGGTTAAGAAGAGGGGGGAAAGAGGAAGAAGTTAAATTGGGGGAGATATTTTTAGCTAAGAAGTCTCTGGAAGAATTAGAGAAAGCAAGGTGTTGACATTTGCTATGGATAAAGGAGTTTTTGGTTATTCGAAGAATAGATTTGGCACGATTCCGGGCGGAAATGTAAAGGTCATGGTTAGCGGGAGTTCGAAGGCTCTGGTACCTTTTGTGAGCTGCCTCTCTATCTTTGATAGCACGAGAACAAGCGTGATTAAACCAAGGGGAGTAGAGAAAGTACGTGGAATGTATGCCTCCATTCCTGAGACAATCACCTCTGTGATGCGCTGGGCACACACAGAGGGGTCTCTATCCTGGAAGCAGTAATCATTCCACGGGAAATCGGAAAAAAAGTACATCCTCAGGTCGTCCCACCGAGCTGGAGCAAAATGACAGAAGCATCGCCTCTTCCGTGGGTCCAGAGGGTGTACAGGAGCGATAGGACAGAATACAGAAATAAGGTTGTGATCGGAGGAGCCTAACGGAAAGAACAGTTTGACAGAGTAAGCAGAAGGGTTAGAGGTAAGGAATAGGTCTAGTATGTTGGGCCGGTCTCCAAGACGGTCAGGAATACGTGTAGGGTGCTGAACCAACTGCTCTAGGTCATTGAGGAGAGCAAAGTTGTAGACTTGTTCACCAGGCTGGTCAGTGAAAGAGAATGAATTCCAAAGCTGGTGGTGAACATTGAAATCTCCTAGGACTGAGATTTCAGAGAAGGGAGAATGGGTCAAGATGTTCTCCACTTTAGAGTTCAGGTAGTCAAAGAATTTTACATAGTTAGTAGAATTAGGTGAAAGATAAACATCACAGATGTATTTAGTAATAGAATGACAATTAAATCTTAGCCAGATGGTGGAAAATTCAGAAGAGTCAAGGTCGTGGGCACAAGAGCATGTGATGTCGTTGCGTACGTAGACGCAACATCCAGCTTTGGATTGAAATTGAGGATAGAGATAGTAGGAGGGAACAGAGTAGAGATTGGTGTCAGTAGCCTCAGGAACCTGTGTTTCGGTGAGGAAGAGAAGGTGAGGTTTAGCGGAGGAGAGATGGTGTTCCACAGAATGAAAATTAGAACGAAGACCGCGAATGTTGCAGCAATTGATAAGAAAAAGGTTCGAGAAGTTATCAAGACACCTCTCAGGTCGGCAGCCAGAAGGGGAGTCCTCCCTGGGGGAATTTGTGGTCCCCCCCCAGGCGGGGACTCCGAGGCACTGTTGTTGAACGCCATTTTGAATTTTGGGAAAAGGTGTGAGTGTTGTGTGAATGTAGTGTGGTGTGGATAGAGAGAGGATCTGTCTTTAGAGAGCATGCTAAACTACTCTCGTGTAGATGAGACAATAGGGAAACGGTTAATGAGGTAATGGGAAGGGTCTAAGGAGGGCTTCAGCACCCTCCTCATTTCCCATATATACCTCACCGGGAGTGGCCTGCGCCCGTTCGGTAGGTGTCTTCCTACCGCGGTATCCTGGGAAGACCTCGGTCGGCTTGAAAGATTAAATAATATATGTCTTCGGGTTTACTGTCTAGATAACGTTAAAGACAAAAAAGGCGACCTAACTCTAGTCAGAGAGGGGCTCAAAGATCAAGAAGTTGTTCATTGCCTCTTGTTGGGGAACAGACACCTAACCCTTATCCAAGACTTTAACGCATACATGAATCTATTTACCTGCCAACGTCGTGGGAAAATAATGTTTTGCGATATCTGCCTGTGTGCCTGTGAAAACAAGACAACGCTTGCTGAGCATAAGCATATTTGCCCAATGATGATTCCCACCCGCGGGATCTACTGTGAAATTTATTAATCGTGCTAAAGCATATGAGCCATCTTATTTAGCATTTTATGACTTTGAGAGTATTCTCGTAGAGCCTTCTTCGAATGGGTCAGGGTGTGTAAAGAAACATCACTTTGCCATAGCGTATGCTGACATTATAGTGAATAGAAACGGAGAAACAGTAGAAAGCGGGTCCTATTGTGGAAGTAATGCTGTAAATCATTTTATTCATACAATGCAGCGTTCCTGGAAGAAGTTAAAATTTTCTAAAGGCTACAATAAAATCAATATGACCGATGAAGATACAGCACGTCACAATGAACAAACTCACTGTCTTCTCCGTAAATACGGGTTTTTAAAAGGTAAAGGAGTAAAACATCATGACCATGAAAAATCAGGAAACAATTACATTGGAGCTTATTGTAATTGATGCAACCTTCAAATGAAAAATCACAAATTGCAGCTCACTCTCATTACACATAATGCGGATTACGACATGACGTTAATCCTGCGTGAATTAACGCTACCTGACTTGAAAATCAAACTAAGACCAAAACATTCAGTTCACAAATACCATGAAGTCATCATAAATGACTTGAGATTTATTGACTCGTATGCCTTTATGTCTGGTTCACTCGCGGCTTTAGTGAACCAATTCATCAGCAATGGGAACGAACCCATATACACACAACAGATGTTGAAAGATGTGCCAGCACCTGCGTTACCATTATTGATCAAGGGAAAGCAGTTTTTTTTGTTATGACTATATGGATTCGATGGAACGACTTTCTGAAACACGTCTTCCATCTCGCGAAGATTTTTCAATTCGCTTCAAGAAGCAGAACTTTCCGAAAGTGATTATGAACATGCTCAGAATGTTTGAAAAGTAGCTGGGTGTCAGAGCCTGAAGGACTATTTGTTGCTTTAAGTAAAAGTGGATGTTGGCCTTCTATGTGATGCCTTCCCTGAGTGGAGAGATATTTTGAAAACCCAGTGGACGTTTGATATTGTAAATTATGTTAGCCTGCCAGGATTTGCCTATGACTCTTTTCTGTTAAAAACACAGCAGGAATTAGAGGTGCTTAGTAGCCCAGACATATATCATTGCATTCAAACAAATGTGCGGGGGGGCTACACAAGTGTTCTGCGTCGTTTTGCGCGCGCCAATAACATCTACACGAACCCTCAGTTTAATCCAAAACATGATAGAAGCACTTTCCTTTCATATATTGACTTCAGCAGTCTTTATCCCACTGTAATGCAAGAGAAGTTGCCATGTGGGGATATGAGAAGACTAGATGAGACAGAAATGCAATCGTTTTTTGAGCGGGGGCTTGGTCAGTCAAGCAACCAATGGCGATGTTGGATACCTCATTTTGTGCGATACTGAGGCTGTCTCACGTGAAGTCATTGAGAAAACGGATGACCTCCCACTGATCATCAGAAGACACAATATCACCAATAGAGATATATCGTCAGTCACACGCGAATGATATGGAGAAGAAAACCGTCCAGTACCGTGTAAGAACATAAAACTGATTGGAACACATGCTGCTCAGGAGAAAATGCTGTTTGCTCTGCCCCTCCTTAAACTACTTATTCAACTAGGCCTGGTTGTTAAAAAAAAAGTGCATGCTATTTATACGTTTAAGAAAAAGCACTTTCTTGCGGACTTCATTCAGGATAACTTAGAAGCCCGCAAAAGTGCTACTTGCCCTATCAAAAAAATGCAATCAAGTGTATTTCAAACAGCATGTTTGGTCGATTCCTGATGAACGCGGCCAAATATAGTGAAGACACAGATATTGTCACCAACCGCGAAAAGTTTTTGAAGCTGGTCCCAAGTCCTTACTTTAAACGTGTTGTACCCCTCAATGATGACCATGTAGTTGTAGTTCGCCATAAGAAATATTCACAGGTGAATCATCCAAACTACATTGGCTACTACATCCTAGAGCTGTCCATGCTGCGACTATATGATTTATTTTACAATGTCATGAAGGCTCATTACGGGGATCGGGCGAAACTAGTGTATTGTGACACTCATTCCTTAATAACAGAAACTGAAACTCCTGATCTATTACAGAGTACTCGCAGGAACCCCTCAAAAGCTATATAGACACAAGTAACTTTAGCTCCTCACATTCCTTGTACAAGACAGACAACTAAGGAAAGCTTGGATTTCTCAAGTCTGAAGTGGGGGAAAGAACCATCTCAGAATTTGTAGGTGTAAGACCAAAGTGTTACTCCATCCTCTTGGCAGACGGTGACCGGTTGAGTTCAGCTAAGGGCGTTTAAAAAAAAAAAATTGCTCATCAGCGATACAAAGACGTCCTATTCCAGAAGCAAACATTTACCTTTGGCTCAGGGATTCACAGTGCGCAATGGACGAATGAGTACAATAAAATATCCCAAGAGAGAGATATCTGTAGTTGAGGACAAAGGATACTACATTAGCACCTTGGAGTCACGGTCTTACGGTCATCCCGATAATTCTACAGAGGTAGAGGAGAGGGAGGAAGAGAAGGAGGAGGAGGAGGAAGCCCAGATCATGACACTGTCAAACGAAGAAAATTTGGTGGAAGGTGATAAAAGAGGCATAACAGAAGCGAGGCTAGCCGAGGTAACGGATGGGCAAGATATCAGCGAAATGGGACAACAAGAAGAAGAAACCTATGAGTTGTGGGGAGAACGAGATATGCTGGTCGAGCAATATTTTAATAATATTTAATAAATCAAATGCTCTCATCACCCCCCCTTGAATACATGCTAGAAGATACAGACTTCTCAGAATAAATTGTAGTTGTTTATAAGATACGGACTGGTGTGAATGTTGTATATACTGTCTATAGTGTAAGAATTTGAATGCTATTTTTATGTTAAATATAAAATATACGTAAATATGTTCTGTATATATGACTAATGTTGGAGTCTATGATATTATAAAATTGCACATGATGAATCTGTAATCATAATTTGACCAAATTCCAATAAACATTGAGTTTGTTTGACTTATTTATATGTCCTTTATCAAAAACTGATGAAAACAAAACACAATAATTGTCTTAAAATTTATTTGATTTGTGGAAACATATGGATAAAACGCTTTTATGTTTTGATCTGGCTCATATCTAAAAAAAATAATAATAATGTCGCGAAATGTGCGCGGCAGCGGCGGCGGCGGCGGCGGCGGCAGCGGGCGCTGTGGCGGCGGCGACATCGTGCGACGACAGGATGCGACAGGATTGCGCGCGGGCTCGGGGCGGGGTGGTGGTGGTGACGAGTGAGGACCTGTGTGGAGCCAGACCACTGATTTAAGCGTGTTATACAAGCCACGAAATAGGAACTTGAAAATTATTTATGCTGAGAATAGCTTCATGGAATGTAATACACTTCAATATGAAAAAATCAATAAAGTCAATACTTACTTTTTTATGGACACGTGTTAAATGCTGTAAGCGAATCTCATCACGTGTTCATCATTCCTCGAATATTCGGTCTTGGAAAACTCCATACATATTTTTTCAAGAGTTTCTCTTACACCAAAATGGGAAACATTGTAGGCAAAGTACATGGCATAAGCCCCACACACATCGCTTCGCGTGCTTTGAAGTCGAAATGCATTTTTATATATACTGAGCCCGGGGTAAGCAATATAATTAAAATAATCAAAGTATAATTTGGGGTCGAGAGCATAATTATCTAAGAACACTACCCTGTTCGGTTCATAGTAGAGACAAATCCAGTGTCCCATTTCTCTTTTAGAATAACTTGGTAGCGTATTGACAATGCACACTATAGGTTTTCTATATCGAGGTATAGATTTTACCTCGTCTGCCAATAACACGCCTAAAAACAGGGCTTGTTTCTCTATGCGCCCCCTTAATACTCTTTCAATCTCCATGTTGTTCATCGCACAGTCGCTTCAAGCTCGTACATCACACTGCAGTCGTCAAAGCCCTCCATTAATTTCAACGGGCAAATTATCATTCAAGTCTTCAGCACGCAAATCAAAAGTGCAAAGCATTGCCCCCTTGCCGAAAATATCCTTTCCGATTAAGGCAAACGACTCAGGTGAAAAATGCAAAAATTATCGTAAATGAGAAACTTCGTCAATGATCACCCTAAAGGCATAGAGAAAACATTACAGGAAGCATTTTTACCGACCGAGTTTAAATGGGCATTTAAATCGCCGTTTAAATCACCCCGCGCGCTCAGTCAAAGTTACGTGAGGCAGAAGATACCTTTAGAAAAAAAACTGTAGGAAAAACACTGTAGTATTTAGACACGAATAGTTTTCTCTCTGGTGGTGTCTGATACTTTCTCCTGTGCGCGCGGGACAATACTGTCCCGTACCTCTCTGTCCTCTCACCAGAATTCATCAGTGCGAGTCCTTGTAACGAGGAGGATGGACATAGGTGTGTACGCTCTACTCCACACTGCATTTTTTGTCCTCTTAGGACACTAGTGCTGATGATGCTGGCTTCATCCAGTTCAAATACCATTGTCAAGAGGATTGCCTGCTTGCAGAAGGCACGCCATGGTCGAGTAAATAATGAAGAGAGACAGACAGGCGTTCCACATGGAGCAGCGAGGCTTGACTCGCCACCACGCACCGCTGCTGCCACGACTGCTGTTCCTGATGCTTCTGCATCAACACCACCATTACCACAGCCTTCTACTTCAGTTTCAAGAGAGAAGAGCCCATCTCACCATACAACATAAAAACAAAAAATATGAAAACGAATACAAGACAAGGAAAGACAGAGCTTCTGACAGATCATCATAACCAAGAAAGAAGATTAAAACAGAAAAGGAAGGAAGCAAATCCTACGAGCCAGATAGTTTCTAACACCAAGTGATGCAAACAAAAACTGGCAACAATGAGGGAGGCGGTGGCTCCCTGACACCCTCACCTTTGAGTGAGTAATACTTCAACAAGAAGTGGGTTCAGGTGCCATGTTCATGACTCAAGATCACCTAAATAGCAAGACAGCAACATTACAATACCTGGTACTAACAATATTCGGCACAGTGTGGCCATTCATGGATGAGGAACATCAAAATGTACTTACGTAACTTTAATTGCCCGTATCTCAAAAGTGCATTGCCTTAACTTCAAAATTCCTGAGATTTGAAAGTTTTTAACCGATCTTAAATCTGTTTGCAGTTTTGGATAGAGTAGTAAAACAGCAACATTTGGTAGTTAGATTTTCCTTATAGATTGTATTGGTTGGTCACAAGGAGGATGGAAGCATTAAAAAATAGTGGAAAATGAGTACATTAATAAAAAAATCATAAGTACTATTATTTTTCGAATCCATGGATTATCTAAGTTGAAGAAGTAGAGGAATGTTCATTCTTTAATTCTATGTAGAGAAAACTAAAATCGGACTATAAACACAGAAACTCACCCCATTTTTAATGGGTAGTACATTTACAAAAAAAAAGTGAATTTTTTTTTTTTCTTTTAAGATATCATCTTGATATTGTAGGTGAATGATCAGTAAAGTACTGCACTCAAACCATAAAAAAAATCATGACGATTGGAGTAATATGACACTTTGACCTCGTTGAGTGCCTTAAATGATCTTTGTGAAAACCAAGTACATCCAAAGTACGATGGTAAAGCTCAGCATAGTCGTAAGGGAATTTACTAGGAATATTATACATGGTTGTACCATTAACACTTAAGCTTATTTGACTTATATCGCCGTGACTCAAATACAATGGATTTAGCGCATAGTCGCTAGAATGAGCTCCCATGCTCGTTATAATAAGTGAGTTTTTTTTCCGGAATAACATTACCCCACGGTTGATCTTACGTTCCTGAGGTTTGGTCTTTGGCTAGCACATAGGTTTTCAAGAGGGTTTTGGTAAATGTCGATTTTAAAAGATTCCTCGATGATTTTTTTCATATTGAAGTGTATTACATTCCATAAAGCTATTCTCAGCATAAATAATTTTCTAGTTCCTTTATCGTGGTTTCTATAACACGCTTAAATCAGTGGTCTGGCTACACACACAGGTCCTCACTCGTCACCACCACTACCCGGTGCTGCCGCCCCGCCCCCGCCCCGCCCCGTCCCGAGCCCCGTGCGCAATCCTGTCGCATCCTGTCGTCGAACTATGTCGCCGCAGCGCCCGCTGCTGCCGCCGCGGACATTTCGCGACAGACATTTTTTTTATATATGAGCCAGATCGAAACATAAAAGCGTTTTGTTTCCACAAATCGAATAAATTTTAAGACAATTGTTGTGTTTTTTCATCCGTTTTAGATAAAGGACATATAAACAAGTCAAACAAACTCAATGTTTATTGGAATTTGGTCAAATTATGATTACAGATTCATCAAGTGCAATTTTATAATATCATAGACTCCAACATTAGTCCTATATATATAACACATTTACATATATTTTATATTTAACATAAAAATAGCATTCAAATTCTTACACTATAGACAGTATATACAACATTCACACCAGTCCGTATCTTATAAACAACTACAATTTATTCTGAGAAGACTGTATCTTTTAACATGTATTCAAGGGGGGGGGGGGAGAGCATTTGATTTATTTCTTCCTGTTCCGCGGCTAGCATTAGCATGTCATCCTCCATCGCTACCTGTATTTTCGAGGGAAAATATTGCTCGACCAGCACATCCCGTTCTCCCCACAACTCATAGGTTTCTTCTTCTTGTTGTCCCATTTCGCCATCTCTTGCCTACCCATTACCTCGGCTAGCCTCGCTTCTGTTATGCCTCTTTCATCACCTTCCTCCAAATTTTCTTCGTTTGACAGTGTCATGATCTGGGCTTCCTCCTACTCCTCCTTCTCTTCCTCCCTCTCCTCTACCTCTGTAGAATTACCGGGATGACCGTAAGACCGTGACTCCAAGGTGTTAATGTAGTATCTTTTGTCCTCAACTACAGATATCCCTCTCTTGTGATATTTTATTGTACTCATGCGTCCATTGCGCACTGTGAATCCCTGAGCCAAAGGTAAATGTTTGCTTCTGGAATAGGACGAATTTGTATCGCTGATGAGCAATTTTTTTCTTTATGAACTTTGAAACGTCCTTAGCTGAACTCAACCGGTCGCCGTCTGCCAAGAGGATGGAGTAGCACTTTGTTCTTACACCTACAAATTTTGAGATGGCTCTTTCCCCCACTTCAGACTTGAGAAATCCGAGCTTTTCTTTGTTGTCTGTGTTGTACAAGGAATGTGAGGAGCTAAAGTTACTTGTGTCTATATAGCTTTTGAGGGGTTACTGCGAGTACTCTGTTAATAGATCAGGAGTTTCGATTTCTGTTATTAAGGAATCAGTGTCACAATACACTAGTTTCGCCCGATCCCCGTAATGAGCCTTCATGACATTGTAAAATAAATCATATAGTCGCAGCATGGACAGCTCTGGGATGTAGCAGCCAATGTAGTTTGGATGATTCACCTGTGAATATTTCTTATGGCGAACTACAACTACATGGTCATCATTGAGGGTACATCACGTTTAAAGTAAGGACTTGGGACCAGCTTCAAAAACTTTTCGCGGTTGGTGACAATATCTGTGTCTTCACTACATTTGGCCGCGTTCATCAGGAATCGACCAAACATGCTGTTTGAAATACACTTGGTTGCATTTTTTTGATAGGGCAAGTAGCACTTTTGCGGACTTCTATGTTATCCTGAATGAAGTCTGCAAGAAAGTGCTTTTTCTTAAACGTATAAATAGCATGCACTTTTTTTAACAACCAGGCCTAGTTGAATAAGTAGTTTAAGGAGGGGCAGAGCAAACAGCATTTTCTCCTGAGCAGCATGTGTTGCAATCAGTTTCATGTTCTTACACGGTACTGGACGGTTTTCTTCTTCATATCATTAGCGTGTGACTGACGGTATATCTCTACGGTGACATACGACAGCCAATTGCAGCATAGGAGTCTAGAAGACATTTCACTCCATTTCTAAACTCTAGAGATCTCTTGTTGCCTAGGAAGTTTTCACAGAGGAATTTGAAGGATTCCCAAGCTTTAAGCTCTGTCTCATCTAGGGTTGTGAGGAGGTTATTGTCCATCAGGAGTTCTTTTATCTGCGGACCTACAAATAAGCCTTCCTTCAGTTTTGCCTCTGTGATTTTTGGAAACTTAGCCTTCACATATTCGAAACCTCCTGAGTTTCTGGGTTTACAAGTGGCTTACTCTGGACGCTAAAAAAAACCGGCTCATATGATTTTCGCAGGGGCCACTCTGATTGCACATAGTGCTTGGCAGTTGCTCTTATTAAACCAATCGCTTAGTTCATTTGAACAAGCTGAGCAGATGATATGCGGTGTCCAACTCTTATCTTGATCTCCAAGAGAGTATCCAAAGTATAGCTGGTAGATCTTCTTGATTTCAATTGTGATGACACGTTGCTGAGCTTTGGTGGTAAATGAACCACAGACATAACAAAATGTATCAGGACTGTTCTTGCAATGCCTAGACATCCTGAATAGAGTTTGATGATGGTGATGATGGTGGGACACCTGAAACAAAAAGTAAAGTTTTTGAAGGTACAAAAAATGATCGATGAAATATTTTGTGAAAAATGCTTGACTCAACGATCTAAAATAATAATGGAAAACATAAAATTACATAATGCACACTTTTGGTTATAAAATACCAATCAGCATTTACCTGTAAAAGACGTTTACATGTAGCGATGCTGCTGATTGGAGTTATATGTCTCTCTTATCTCATCAGAAAAGCTGTGCCTGATAGAAGAAAACCGATTACATTTTTTAAATCAGCGGGCAAAACTAAATATTAAACACCACATAATATATCTGATGAAAATTGGCTGTTGACCAGTGTAATGGTAACGCAGGTGCTGGCACATCTTTCAACATCTGTTGTGTGTATATGGGTTCGTTCCCATTGCTGATGAATTAGTTCGCTAAAGCCGCTAGTGAACCAGTCATAAAGGCATAAGAGTCAATAAATCTCAAGTCATTTATGATGACTTCATGGTATTTGTGAACTGAATGTTTTGGTCTTAGTTTGATTTTCAAGTCAGGTAGCGTTAATTCACGCAGGATTCACGACATGTCGTAATCCGCATTATGTGTAATGGGAGTGAGCTGCAATTTGTGATTTTTCATTTAAAGGTTGCAATAAGCTCCAATGTAATTGTTTCCTGATTTTTCACGGTCATGATGTTTTACTCCTTTACCTTTTAAAAACCCGTATTTACAGAGAAGACAGTGAGTTTGTTCATTGTGACGTGCCGTATCTTCATCGGTCATGTTGGTTTTATTGTAGCCTTTAGAAAATTTTAACTTCTTCCAGGAACGCTGCATTGTATGAACAAAATGATTTACAGCATTACTTCCACAATAGGACCCGCTTTCTACTGTTTCTCCGTTTCTATTCACTATAATGTAAGCATTCGCTATGGCAAAGTGATGTTTCTTTACACACCCTGACCCATTCGAAGAAGGCTCTACGAGAATACTCTCAAAGTCATAAAATGCTAAATGAGATGGCTCATATGCTTTAGCACGATTAATAAATTTCACAGTAGATCCCGCGGATGGGAATCTTAGTCTTGTGATCATCATTGGGCAAATATGCTTATGCTCAACAAGCGTTGTCATGTTCTCACAGGCACACAGGCAGATATCGCAAAACATTATTTTCCCACGACGTTGGCAGGTAAACAGGTTCATGTATGCGTTAAAGTCTTGGATAAGAGTTAGGTGTCTGTTCCCCAACAAGAGGCAATGAACAACTTCTTGATCTTTGAGCCCCTCTCTGATTAGAGTTAGTTCGTCTTTTTTGTCTTTAACGTTATCTAGACAGTAAACCCGAAGACATATATTATTTAACCTTTCAAGACCGAGGTCTTCCCAGGATACCGGGGTTGGAATGTTACGTGTATTAATACATGTCAAGCAAGCATTCTCCCATTGCCTGTCTGATGGAACTACATTTCTTGACTTTAGATAGCGATAAGCTGTTAGCACTTGGAAAACACAGTCCGTGGGTCCTGAAGGGTTGAGAACTTGTGTTTTCCATGGAACACCCTTAGGATAGGGTACATACTCTCCATTACTAGTGTGCAGCATTATAAGAGAGAAGGAACATTTTACGCTAACTATTTCATCTAACGTTAATCCACTGCCCTCTTCGTCTGACATGTCATGTTCAAACCGATTAACAAAATATTCTGATAGTTTACGTACATATGAATCTATATCATCATAGCTAATTACCTGCATATGACTTCTCATATACATATCTTTATATTGGTGTCCATCATCGGGGTCTTCTCTGACTAAACGCAGATGCAAACGCGGGTCCCCGACACCAACCGCGCTGGTGATTCTCGCCATACTGCTCTTAGTTCAACAATGATGACAACTCAGGCAGGAAGAGGTAGGAAGACACCTACCAAACGGGCGTGAGCTACTCCCGGTGAGGATATATGGGAAGCGAGGAGGGTGCTGAAGCCCTTCAAAGAACCTTCCCATGTCCTCACTAACCGTTTCCCTTTTGTCTCATCAACACCAGAGAGCAGTTCAGCATGCTCTCTAAAGACAGTTCCTCTCTCTTTCTACACCACACTACATTCACACAACACACACACCTTTTCCTAAAATTCAAAATTCAAAATGGCTAACGAAAACACCGCCTCGGAGTCCCCGCCTGGGGGGGGGACCATAAATTCCCCCAAGGAGGACTCCCCTTCTGGCTGCCGACTTGAAAGGTGTCCTGATAACTCCTCGAACCTCCTCCTTATCAATTTCTGGAACATTCGCAGTCTTCGTTCTAATTTTCATTCTGTGGTACACCATCCCTCCTCCTCTAAACCTCACCTTCTCTTCCTCACCGAAACGCAAGTTTCTGAGGCTACTGACAGCAACCTCTACTCTGTTCCCTCCTACTATCTCTATCCTAAATTTCAATCTAAAGCTGGATGTTGCGCCTACGTACGCAACGACATCACTTGCTCTCGTGCCCACGACCTTGACTCTTCTGAATTTTCCACCATCTGGCTAAGACTTCATTGTCATTCTATTACTAAATACATCTGTGCTGTTTATCTCTCGCCTAACTCTACTAACTATGTAAAATTCTTTGACTATTTGAACTCTAAAGTGGAGCACATATTGACTCACTCTCCCTTTGCTGAAATCTCCATCTTGGGAGATTTCAATGTTCACCAGCTTTGGCTTTCATCCTCTTTCACTGACCAGCCTGGTGAACAAGCCTTCAACTTTGCTATCCTCAACGACCTAGAGCAGTTGGTTCAGCACCCTACTCGTATTCCCGACCGTCTTGGAGACAGGCCCAACATTCTAGACCTCTTCCTTACATTCTAATCCTTCTGCTTACTCTGCCAAATTGTTCTCTCCGTTGGGCTCTTCGGATTATAACCTTATTTCTGTTTCCTGTCCTTTCGCTCCTGTACATGCTGTGGACCCACAGAAGAGGCGATGCTTCTGGCATTTTGCTTCAGCTTGGTGGGACGACCATACATTGTATTTTTGCGATTTCCCGTGAAACGATTACTGCTTCCAGGATAGAGACCCCTCTGTGTGTGCCCAGCACATCACAGAGGTGATTGTCTCTGGAATGGAGGCATACATTCCACGTTCTTTCTCTACTCCTCATGCTAATTTAATCATGCTTGTTCTCGTGCTATAAAGATAGAGTGGCAGCTCACAAAGGGTTCCAGAGCCTTCGAACTCCCGCTAACTATGACCTTTACATTTCAGCCCAAAATCGTGCCAAATCTACTCTCCGACTTACCAAAACCTGTTTTATCAATAGAAAATGTCAACACCTTTCTTCTTCTAATTCTGCCCGTGACTTCTGACATCTAGCCAAAAATATCTCCTCCAATTTCATTTCTTCCTCTTTCCCTCCTCTCCTTAACTCTGACGGCAGCACTGCCGTCTCATCTGTCTCTAAGGCTGAACTCTTCGCTCAAACTTTCTGTAAGAACTCCACCCTGGACGATTCTGGGCATATTCTTCCTACTCATCCCCCCTCTGACTCCTTTATGCCTGTTATTAAGATTCTTCCAAATGATATTTTCTATGCCCTCTCTGGCGTCAACTCTCAGAAGGCTTATGGACCTGATGGAGTGCATCCTATTGTCCTTAAAAACTGTGCTTCCGTGGTGACACCCTGCCTGGTCAAACTCTTTCGTCTCTGCCTATCAACATATATCTTTCCTTCCTGCTGGAAGTATGCCTTTGTACAGACTGTGCCTAAGAAGGGTGACCGTTCCAATCCCTCAAACTACCGCCCTATAGCTTTACCTTGATGTATATCTAAAGTTTTTTAATCAATCCTTAACCGGAAGATTCAAAAGCACCTTTCCACTTTTAACCTTCTATCTGATCGGCAGTATGGGTTCCGCAAGGGGCGTTCTACTGGCGATCTTCTTGCTCTCTTAACTGACTCTTGGTCATCCTCTCTTAGCCGTTTCGGTAAAACTTTCTCTGTTGCGCTAGACATATCGAAAGCCTTCGATAGAGTCTGGCACAAGTCTTTGCTTTCTAAACTGCCCTCTTTCGGATTATATCCCTCTCTCTGTTCCTTTACCTCCAGTTTCCTTTCCGGCCGTTCTATCTCTGCGGTGGTAGACGGTCACGGTTCTTCCCCTAAACCTATCAACAGTGGTGTTCCACAGGGCTCTGTCCTATCACCCACTCTCTTCCTGTTATTCATCAATGATCTCCTATCCATAACAAACTGTCCTGTGCACTCATACGTCGACGACTCCACTCTGCATTATTCAACTTCTTTCAATAGATGATCCACTCAACAGGAAGTACCCGACTCCAGACTGGAGGCTGCAGAACGCTTAACCTCCGACCTTGCTATCATTTCCGATTGGGGCAGAAGGAACCTTGTGTCCTTCATTGTCTCAAAAACTCAATTTCTCCACCTATCAACTCGACACAATCTTCCAACACCTATCCTCTATTCTTCGACAACAGTCAGCTATCACCATCTTCAACACTAAACATCCTCGGTCTATCCTTAACTCAAAATATCAACTGGAAACTTCACATCTCCTCTCTCGCTAAATCAGCTTCCTCGAGGTTGGGCGTTCTGTGTCGTCTCCGCCAGTTCTTCTCCCCCGCGCAGTTGTTATCCATACACAGGGTCCTTCTCCGCCCTCGTATGGAGTATGCATCTCACGTGTGGGGAGGCTCCAATTACACGGCTCTTCTGGACAGAGTGGAGTCTAAGGCTCTTAGTCTCATCAGCTCTCCTCCTCCTACTGATAGTCTTCTACCTCTTAAATTCCGTCGCGATGTTGCCTCTCTTTCTATCTTCTATCGATATGTCCACGCTGACTGCTCTTCTGAACTTGCTAACTGCATGCCTCCCCCCCTCCCGCGGCCCCGCTGCACACGACTTTTTACTCATGCTCATCCCTACACTGTCCTCTCTTGCGGCCACCTTTTTTCATTCTTTTTTAGGAGCAGCGAGTAGCGTTTTTTTTTTATTATTGTTTCCTTTTTTTGTGCCCTTGAGCTGTCTCCTTTGTTGTAAAAAAAAAAAAAATCGGTAAAGACGTCCATTTTATAACACCTTTTTTTCCCGACTCGCTTGACTTTCTTTTCCCCGCTTCCTCTCGTCAATTTCATTGCAGCTTGCTTTAAGGAATTAATTCCATGCTTTTTTACAGAGCTTTTCAAGTTGCTTCCCTGTGACATATCATCTAGAACATTGTTTCCAAATGTTTTAGCTGAAGGCACAATGACATTTTTCACTAGGAATGGGAAAGCTCTTTTAGCGAGTCCAGCTAAAACCGAGAAAACCCCCGCCCCTGTGATAGCTTGGCTCATAAGAAAGTGTGACTATATCATCAATACCACTCCCTCGGGATGATATCTGTTTGCCATTCGAAAACAGAGTATGATATTCTGCTATGGAAGGAGGGATGAATGTAACCCGCATGGTGCCGACAAGGAGACTGTCTTTTCAAATAGACAACATTTCTTTTAATAGGGCAAAATGTACTCAAAGATTCAACGCGACCGGATATGAAGTAAACATGTAACAAGGTATCCTTCTTCGAAATGTATAGGAAGACCTTTTTGATCTGTGAGTTTAATAGAAATAGAATCAATTAGTTTGGATTTAAGGGGCTTATATATATAGTTGAATGCACGCCTTTTGTTAGGCCTCCGGAGAGTGAAAAGGCATCAAGAATATTTACATTTTTCCCCGCATACCTGTGTGTGTGTGTGTGTGTGTGTGTGTGTGTGTGTGTGTGTGTGTGTGTGTGCGCGCGCTCGTGTGAGTGTGTGTATGTGTGTGGTGGGGGAGGGGGAAGGAGGAAGAAGAGAGATTAAGGAAAGATGAAGGAAACGATAAAAGGGAAGGGGGAGGCACTTCCTAGATTTCAATCTGCTGACCGTCCTCTGACCGCCCTACCCCCCGCTCCAGCTTCCTGTGTGTGTGTGTGTGTGTGTGTGTGTGTGTGTGTGTGTGTGTGTGTGTGTGTGTGTTTTTGTGCGTGTGTACGAGAAAGAAGGAAGAGGTAAAATGGTTTAGGAACGACCCCCAGAAGGTGTGGTCTCTCAGATCCATTTAGATAGTCACATGCCGATTCGTAGATATCAATCTTTACCCAGATATCTTAACCCTTTAACTACCACCTCTTCCGTCATCCCCCCGTTGACCACCCTCTCTTCCGTCACCCCCCCGGTGACTGTCCTACCCCACTCCGTCACCCCCTGCTCCAGCTACCCCACTTCCGTACATTTGTCCCTGCTGTACTGGCTCTCGAAGTGCTGCATGAGGAAGCGAAGCCTCTGGGACTAAAGGTTACCAAAACTCAAGTCCAGACGTTTGGAGGTTTGCTGGATGACACAGTTCAGTCCGTTAATGCGTGTGATGAGAATGTCAAGGTCACCCAAAGTTTCACATACCTTAGTAGCGTAGTAGATACCAATGGTGGGTCTTATATCAGGCAGTAACTCGTCGGATTGTCCTGGCCACGGTGTTATGGAATCGCAGAACACGAGTATATGGCTTTATCGATACATATGCAGCCGAACAAAGTTTACAGTTTTTAAGTCGCTTCTGCTCCATGTCTTACTTATTGTATGGGTGTGAGACATGAACACTGAATAGTGACTGGTATAGGCGTGTTGATGCCTTTGGTGTTAAGTGCCTTTGCAGGATCATGGGGTATCGCTGGAATGCCTTCATGTCAAACCAGCGACTACGTTATGAAACTGAGTCGAGACCTATTACCAGCTGAGTCCGTGAACGCCAACTCCGGCATTATGGGCATGTGGCACTCCTCCCGGACGTCTATCCTGCTCATGAGGTTGTTTCTGTACGAGACAACCCTGAATGGACCCATGGGGCGTCCACGTAACTCATGGAAGAGACAACTTGATCGTTACTGTCAGGAGGGATTTGAGATGAAAAGGATAGCTGTGCTATCTGGAGCTTACTCGGGAGGACCGTCGAGAGTACAGGCGGGGAAGTGAAGCGACGCGCCCCCGGGGCCTGGGCTTATGCTCCTCATTAGTTACTTAGTTGGTGCAGTGGTTAGCGTGCCTAGCTACGAATCCTCGGGCCCGGATTCGAATCCCTGTCCGGGTCCCAGTTATTCATTCGCATACACTGGCCTGGCGCAATTGGTACTTATCCACCATAGGCTCAAAAGCTAATGCAACGGAGTTAAATACCGCAGCTAACGCAACCATAGAATTTCCCCCCACCCCAACTTTACGTGTAACTTTTTATTTATTCTATATGCGTCTGCTACTTAGCTTCATTATTTATTAAAAAAGGCAGTACGGAACGATTGGAACACTCGAAATCAAAGAACACATTTCCTTTTCTCACTGCCTGTAAAGTTAGGATCCGCATTTTTTTTTATAAATAGCCCGAGGGTCTGTATTTCGATATATGTTGTGAAGAATAATAGTCTGATCATCTTACCAGAACATAGAATGAACTGATTTTTTATACGAATATTTTTCGTGTTTTAACAAAAAAAATTGAAGTCTTTATCCTCCGTCATTTCCGCACCATTCTTTTTGTCCTTTGCACAGAAAATGCTTTATATCGTTCCTTACAAAGTTAGAAAAAATGGTGAATCTTTTTATTTAGTCGCAAAAAAATATATGAAAAAATTTACAATCCGGAGTGTATTATTACTGTATTATGCAAAACAGAAATGAAATTGTCTAACTCCTAACCCTAAAGTTTTGTGGCAATCGTGCTAAAACTAAAGGTGGAGATGCATTTTTTGTATGTATTACTCCTTGTACTGAGAAAACGGTGATTAAAGAATTTGTTTTCCATTTTCGTGTCATAGTGCAATAAAAAAAGTTATAGTGCCCCAGGCCTGTTATCGTTTGATTCCTCACGGTTCATTAATCACATATCAACGCATTTATCTAATGATGTGACTCCTGGCTCCCCCTTTCAAATGTATTAATTCCTCTACGGCGAGGGCATCGTGACGTGGCAAGTCATTCATTGTTGCCAGGTTTGATCTTCCAAACTCGCCTGGTTTATACTCATTGCTTAAGTGTCATCTACTTTTCTTCTCATTTTGCCTTTGATTGGAGTGGTATAGTTCTTCTTGGCTCTCTGCGTTTGAACCCATTTCTATATTGATGTTTGTTCCGAACATGCTTGTAAGTAGATGATAACTTGTCATAGCCAAAATTGTGTTCTATCACCGTCACTTGGGTGACAAATTTTACTATAAAGTATCCTGCATGCTTGACTTTCATGCATTTAAACTGTACTTTTGAATGAAATGATTGGTTTGGTGGTTGTGGTGGTGGTGGTGGGGGATCTTGTAATGGCGAGGCGCTTGAACTCTAACTTGAGTTTTGACGCGTAGCAGTTATTTGCGTTTTCCTAGTATGAGCTGCCATTCGGCGGTTCTCCTCTACGTGCTGTTTCCGTCTTGACGTAATGTCAGTGAAAGGTTTCAGGGCAAAAATAAATGCTCTAATGCCTTAGCAAGAGCTCATGAAGGAAGATCGCGATGTAAACAAAGCAGTCTTCCCTCAGGCACCAGTTCATCTGAGTGGGAGACAGGAAAGCCGTGGTGGAGCTGGGAGAGGTAGCCAGATACAAGAAAATACATTGGTATATTAATATTATATTATATTATATTTATCGAAAATAATGTAACGAAACGATTTCTGCCACCCACACTAGAACTGGCTCGTCACGCCCACTTATTAGGCATTAAAACCCAGGCTCCGTGGGATGTTTAAATTCGCAGGAAAAATAAATAAAGCTTCCATATGATAGTTTATGCATAGACGGTCATGCCAGAGCATTTAACTTATTTTCGATATTTTTCAAATAATTTCTTAAAAATAGGGAGACGGATCCTCCCCTTCAAGTTTTCTTATCACAGTTTCTCTGCAGCTCATTGTAGCTCAAAGTATTACCACGTTGTGGCTGATGCTGACAAGCTCACTTTTGTTTTCCAGACAAGACTCTGTGGTGAGTGATGGTATCAACTACGACCTCATCATAGCCGCCAGCGAGATAACTCAGGGAATACGCAACTGTCAGGAGCTGCTGGGCGGGATACCCAAGACCAAGACGACTGAAGACATTCCAAAAGCCATGAAGAAGACCATACAGATAACCTGTCTGGACTTGCGCAAGGATGAGTGAAGGCTGCGCCCGCCTTGGCGATGGGGGTGTTGGTAGAACAATTAGAGTCGTTGCACGATCATTCCTTAATGAACCTTTTGCCCACTACATGGCACGGGCTGCTGTCAGACGTACGAAAACATTACGTGACTTAGCGCGGGGATTCTGAATTTGAAGTGATAATGTGCAAGTTTTCTTCATGGGAAATTTGAGATACCAATATATGAATAGGCTGAAGAACAGGGCAACACTTCCATTCCAGAAAACACAGTCATGGAGACGAAATTCATGTGAACCAAATATAAAAAATAGTGTGGGATGGAGAGGAAAAAAAAATTCACGCGTCCGCTCCAAATATTTTAAGTAATGGCCCTTCCCAAGCACACCCAGAGGCAGAATACTTTGCTTACAATGACTGGGAAAAAACACCCTCACCCAGGATAAAGAATTACATAAGGATAAGTAATAGAAGTAATAATAATAGTAATAATAATAATAATAATAATAATAATAATAATAATAATAATAATAATAATAATAATAATAAAAACAAACAAACAAACAAACAAACAAACAAACAAACAAAATAATAATAATAATAATAATAATAATAATAATAATAATAATAATAATAATAATAATAATAATAATAATAATAATAATAACAATAATAAAAATAATAATAATAATAATAATAATAATAATAATAATAATAATAATAATAATAATAATAATAATAATAATAGCATAATATTAAAGGTCATAATAAGTATAAAGATGATAATAACAATATACTATTACTACTACTTCTACTACTTCTACTACTACTACTACTACTACTAATAATAATAATAATAATAATAATAATAATAATAATAATAATAATAATAATAATAATAATAATAATAATAATAATAATAATAATAATAATAATAATAATAATAATAATAATAATAATAATAATAATAATAATAATAATAATAATAATAATAATAATAATAATAATAATAATAATAATAATAATAATAATAATAATAATAATAATAATAATAATAGCAACAATAATAATAATAATAATAATAATAATAATAATAATAATAATAATAATAATAATAATAATAATAATAATAATAATAATAATAATAATAATAATAATAATCACAGTAATAAAATACTATTAATTAAGTCTGAACAGGATAGATGAAGTACTACAAATTATCACGGAAACTCAGGTATTTTGCTGATAAAGTAAATATTTTTTTTATCTCGTTTATATCATGGATATGTTGGTCGTTGTGAGGAGAGTTTTCTTATCATGAGGCAGACTTAAATCATTTTGGACCAAAACTTATAACACTGTTTTTAATAATGTTGTTCTGAAGACTGGGCAGATAAGGTTGATAGTGTTGCTTCTAGTATGAGTAACTTTTTCTACTCATCTGAATAATGTATTCTGTCTTTGACTATTGAATATTAATTAATAACGTAAAAAAATTTCTTGGTGTCACAATTGACGAAAACTTTAACTGGAAGTCCCACATTGACCAAACATGTCTGAAGCTTCCTAAAATTACTGGTGTTTTATAGAGTCCGCCATAACCTGACAACAGAGGCAATGATCAGTATCTATTTTACTCTGTGCTGCCCTCACCTCATATACTGTGTTTCCATACGGGCGAGCACATGGCCTTCATTTTTAAATAAATTAACTATATAAAAAAAAAAAAAATTTCGATGCATATTTTTCTTGAAGAAGTTTGATTCAACAGCCCAGATATTTCCTGAAGTAAATATTCTCAAATTTCTCTCTATTCTTAATTTTTTTTTATATTATTATTAACATTCAAAAGTCAGGAACAGAATTCAGATTAGTAGAAAATTTTACTCATATTAGAAGCAATAATATTAACCATATCTGCCCAGTCTTCAGAACAACATTATTAATAACAATGTTATAAGTTTTGGTCCGAAATTATTTAAGCCTGCCTCATAATAAGAAAACTCTACTCACAACGACCAACATATCCATGATATAAACGAGACAAAAAAATATTTACTTTATCAGCAAAGTATCTGAGTTTTCGTAATAATTTGTAGTACTTCATCCATCCTGTTTAGTCTTAATTAATAGTATTTTATTACTGTGATCATTATTATTATTATTATTATTATTATTATTATTATTATTATTATTATTATTATTATTATTATTATTACAATATTATTATTATTATTAATATTAATATTACTATTACTTTAATTGTACTGTACTGTACTGTATTGCAATATTATTACTGTAATGATTATTTTTATTTGTAATTATTATTACAGTTATCATTGTCATTTTTGTCACTAGTGTACGTTTTTTTTTTTGTGTGTGTGTAATTATTATCCGTATTGTTTTGACTATTGTTATTCAAACTGTTACTTGGATCTCTTCAATTTGGATTCAAGTCATAATGTAAATAGGTGTCATTAGTTATGTAGCATTGAATTCCTCTTTTTATTATATTTTTTTTCTCACTCCCTTAAAAATATTAATCAGGACGTCCGTCATGGAGCTTCTGCTCGACGGACCGTAGCTATTGTATTTAAAGTTAAATAATTGTAAACCTTTGTTCTAAATATGTTAGCAAAAAACCTTTACTTACTTACTTTACTTATCCTTATGAAATTCTTTATCCTGGGTGAGGGTGTTCTTTCCTAGTCATCGTAAGCAAAGTATTCTGCCTCTGGGTGTGCTTGGGAAGGGCCATTACTTAAAAGCGAACGCGTTAATTTTTTGTTCCTCTCCATCCCACACTATTTTTTATGTTTGTTTCACATGAATTTATGTATATTAGAAAAAGTATCGGACCTAAAACAGAACCTTGTGGTACACCTTAATTTATAAATCTACATGGAGAATAATTTTGATTACAATACTCACTATGTTTTCTGCAACTAAGATAAGATAAATAGTTGTAGTTTCTATACATTATAATTTGTGAAGTAAGATTTTGTGAAGCAAGGTATCGAAAGCTTTACACAAGTCTATAAATACACCGAAAACAAGTGTTTTTTCTTATAACCATATATATACATTACTAACAAATTGCAGAATTGCAGACTATGTGGAATATTCTGCCCTTAAGCCGTGTTGGTGTTTTCTTAAAAGATTGTTTTCAAGATAAGTAATTAGCAGAGGTGGGCATCCGCTAAAAACGTCCGCTAATCGCTAATCCGCTAGTTAGCGAGCTAAAAAACGTTAGCGGATTAGCGGTTAGGGTTAGCGGAGTGCCAAAATTGTAAGTCCGCTAATCGCTAATTTCCATTTCTTCTCCTCTACTTTCAGTACTTTCGACTGTATATATCACACACACACACACACACACACACACACACACACACACACACACACACACACACACGGCCCGGTAGCTCAGTGGATAGAGCGTCTGCCTCACAACCAGAAGGACCAGGGTTCGATTCCCCGACCGGGTGAAGATAACTTGGGTTTATCTTCTTTCGCGTGTAGCCCCTGTTCACTTTGCAGTGAGTAGGTACGCGACGTAAGGCGAGGAGTTGTGACCTCGTTGTCGCGGTGTGTTGTGTGTGAGTGGTCTCAGTCCTACCCAAAGATCGGTACTATGAGCTCCGTGCTCTTCCGTAGGGGAAAGGCTGGCTGTTTCGAGAGAGACCCGCAGCAGACCAAGAGGTGAATTACACACACACACACAAACACACACACACACACACACACACACACACACACACACACACACACACACACACACACATTATAATTATATAGTTATGTAGCCCTACTTACTATACCTGGGGTGATAAAGATTAATGGAGTGTCACGTGTGAGTGGATAAGTGAAATTATATAAAAATCTACATGAGAGGAAACAAACAGACAGACGGAGAGACATACATACAGACAGACACCCATGCTGCTTGTTGGTACGGAAGTCACTTCCTGTTACTTCCTGTTGACTTAAGATGCCTAGCGTTAATTAAAAGGATAATATTTGATTGTTCATCAGAGGAACGTAGAAGATAGTAGTTTTTCACCTACGTTGTTTGAGGAGGAACCATACTTGCCTCTAAAATTTATCAGTACTTGATAACTCCAATAATAAACTCAATCAATTCATCTTTAGTTTTGTCCGCGCCACTCATCTGGTTACACTTAGCAACTAGGGAAAGAGAGGGGATCAAAATATTGCTCATTGTGGGATCGTCTGCCTTCCCATATAGGACGTCATCGGACATGACTGGTTAGTAAACTATTTGGCTAATATTATACATTGGAAATTATGTTTTTGCGGATTTAACAAAAAAAAAAAGTTAGCAGACTGTTGGGGACTTGATTAACAAGCAAAAAAAATAGCGTTAACGGATTAGCATTACCGGACCAGCAAAGCTGGAAAATTAGCGTATTAGCGATTAGCGAGCTAAATAAAATAAAAATATCGGATCAGCGATTAGCGAGCTAGAGAAAAATTAGCGGGTGCCCAGCTCTTGTAATTAGACGATTTTTTTTTCTTCAAAAATGCGGGATGTATGAAAATAGGTCGATAATTATGGATGTCATTTTTGTCACCTGACTTAAATACAGGAATAACTCTTGCTTTTTTTTTTAATTGGTCGGAAAGTACCAGTTTTTAATGAAAGATTTATTAAATTGTTGTGCTGGAAGCTTCCCCCGGGGTCTATGGGCCTCTGGAAGACTCTGGGAGGAGCGAGCAGGGGGGCGGGGAACAAGGCCCCGGCCGCGCCCAGCGGGGCTCGCGGCCAGGCGCCAGGCGGGAAGTGTTGCCAACTCGCACATATTTTTGGTACATGTTCTTGTATAATCGAATATATACTGTAACGTTCTAGACTGTACTGTTCGGAATATATATATATATATATATATATATATATATATATATATATATATATATATATATATATATATATATATATATATATATATATATATATATACGGGAGAAGGGCGAGAGGAGTCAGTCCCGTCATAGTAAGCTAGTGGCCAGTGAAGAGTCAGGAGTGAATTGTACTACAAAGGAAGAATATTAAACTACAGAAGCTGTGCAAGGTGTTTACATAGCTCCCTCCACGAAGTCTTGTGACGGCGACACGGAACCCAAGCAATACGTCCGGCGTAACAATATGAACCAGAGGAGTGGATATTAAACAGGAATAGTTTTTTTTAATATTTTGGGAGAGACGTCATCATATCCAGGCGTATTAGTTTTAAGGGTTTAATGACTTTTTCAACTTCAATTATAATTGTAGGGGCTAAATACATTGAGAAATTTGGTGTAATATTCAATTATTTTCTGTAGTCATAATTTTCATTTGCCTTAGA
>NW_026111987.1:515000-550755 GCF_024679095.1 Eriocheir sinensis
ATTGACTTGCCACCTCAATTACCACCCACATAAGCAAGATAATTTCCATGGATTAATGAGTATTCCAAATTTTAAGTTTTTGCTAAACTTATTTATACATCTCTTAGTACTGATGAATTCATGTCATATCCAAAATTTCATTAAAAAAATCTTTTTTTAAATCATTAAAAAAATTGTGATTATGATTAAGACAACACAATTGCTTCAGGCGATATTGCCCATGAAAGAACTTTATTGGATAGCATCATCTTTAGAATCGTTTAATGTTTTATGCTGGTCAATATAATCGTCAGACCTATGCGACAGATAGGTCTTTTCATGGTTTAATTATTTTCTTCATTCATGAATATGATGAAAATGCTCTACCCAAAGGCTTCAATTTGATGTATAATAAGGAGTAATTTAGAGCACATACAAGTATAACTGCATGATTTCAAATTTCAATCTTCATTTACTCAAAAGTATGGCACTGACGTGTTGGCCCCTCTGCCGCTCAGTGCCTCTATGGCTATGCGATGTTGTTTTGGTGCCGGCTTCCAGCGCCTGGTCGCAGTTGTCGTATAATATATGAACGTATTTTCATATTCTGATTTTGTTAGTTCTTCACTGTTGTGTCCAAGAAAAAACTCAAAATATTCATTACCTTTTGCAATTAAGTATTCTTTACTTAAACAGTAATTACATTATCTCTCACTGGCTATAAAGAACGTACTGAATCCACGCCATGTGTGAGGATTTTGGGTGGGCGTTATTTTTTTGACCCGAAGCCCCGAGGCGGCGATCAGGGACATGGTGTTCACTCGATAGTACCACTCCTGTGACTAACCTATACTAATTGAAATACATCCTCTTTATTGCTACATTTTTTTTCTTTCTTTCTCTTCATTCGCCCCGTCTGGCTACATCCTTGGCAGCAGTAAACCCACGAGCTTTTAACCCATAAGCGTCGGGCTAGAGGACTATTGTCGTCCTCGCACCGCGCGGGCGGTGCTGATAGATTTTGTAAAATAGGTGTCTTTCATCAATGCCCCGTGTGGCAATTTCAAACGAAAACATAATAATTTATATTGTTTTTTCATCGCCAATCCTTCCTCTCCACGATTAAATAAATTTGAAGTGTCTACGTCGCAGCACGGCATAGATATGATGTTGGGAAGAGGTGCTATTTTTGGTTGCCAGCCGTGCGATGATGGAACTCCCGCCACCCGACGCTTTCCGCCCGAGCGGGAATTCCCGTCACCCGACGCACACGGGTTAAATTAAGGACTGTCGCATTTTTGCTCTGCCACCACTAATATCTTCAACCCCCCCCCCTCTTCCCATGTCTAGAGCTTAAGGTAAAACATTTTTCACCAGAAAAGGCAAACTTTCCATAGATTTTCAGTCATAAATCGTCGATTTTTGCCTACGTGGACACACTACCGTCGTCTTCCAATCACATTTGCCCCGCGCTCCGTAGTCTTGCCAACGTTGCCAGATTGTCTTACTCAGCCTCTTATATTTACCGACTTCCGACCCCAAAACTATCTCGTGGACCCCAATAAGGAGATTCACCTATAATTATCGTTAAAATAGGTAATTCCTGATGTTTTTTGGCAATATTAAGGCATCAGAAACTGGTAAATATTATGCTCTGAGTACGATAATCTGCCAACAATGGGCTTGACCGACACATTCTCACAACAACAAATATGGCTGACGCCTGACGTCCCTGTTTGCACCCCCGTTTTCACTCAAAGTGCCACTCAATTCATATAAGCAACGGAAATGGAAAAGAATGTGGAGGCGACAATGGCTTGCAAGAAGAGAGGATGGCAGTGAAGTGATGCAGCTTTTGCAAGAACTACGTCTAGAAGTAGAAGGCATGTCCCGTATTTTTCAATTAAAGTGACCTCGGGGCCTTGGTCCAGGCAACAACAGTCATAACTGAGCGAATGTATAGGGACAGTAGGGTGTAGTAGAGTCCCTTTAAAGAGAGTCCCAACATAGGCGGCCGTGTGTATAAGGCTGCTTGGCGCCATTATTGGCCCTTCGAGCACCGCGCCGACTTTGAACTGAGGTAATAAAAACATAATTTTACCTATTTTGAAAGAGGATTCGGCTGCTTTTTAATGTTACAATGCCTTGCTGCCTAGCCTTCGGCTGTAGCAACATGCCGCAGAGGGGATACAAAGCGTATAATTTAACTGCAAGGCCGCTGAGAAGACAGAGGTGTGCTAACAGTCAGTCGTCTTGGGAGGAAACCATCGGTTATGACAGGAAAACACACACACTGCCATTGTGTGTGTCTTGCTGTCATAACCGCCCTCCCTTTGTACTGTCTATGGAAATCATTGTGAGAGAGGCACAGCTACAAGGACTAAAACAATCGTTCACATCAGTTCCAGACATCGAAGCTGATGAGGGAAGCTTTGGCCCTTATGGCCAAAATTATTGGATGTGATATCTCCCACAGGATTCTAGCTGTTATTACAGACTCACAGTGGATATTTCACAGTCTCATCAAGGCCACAGTCTAATAAACTGGACGTGTTACAAGAGTTTAATGAACAGAAGCTAGCTTTTGGTGAGCCGTACCTGTCTTGGTAAAAGTCTAGAATCTCACCCTACTCACTCTAAACGTTAACACATTATTTGTTTAGATTGTATTTGTAACCGTTTCCATTATTATTACTCGTTTCTGAGATTTTAAAATGCGAGGAAATATTACTAGTTCAGCGGTGATAGGTTAGGTTACTATTTGCTCATGTGAAGGGTCTTCAGCTAGAAACTCCTCTAGGTTGGGTTATTAGTCCATCTTTATTTAATAGCCTAATATATAAGGTTGCAGTCTTCATTTTCATGGGTACCGATGTCATTATAATATGTTGAAGACGTGTGCATTTTCCTACAGTATTCTCTAAACCTAGCTACTTTGACCCTCAAGCAAAATTAAACTCGTGTACATGGCCTTAGTATTTTACTGTATTATTTTTTTAATCAACATTAAGTACTTAAATTAAATTAAATGTTATTGAACTATAATCACTAATGACTCATCTTCACAATACCTTGGAATCGCACAGAATATTTATTGCAGCAATAGTGTGTGTGTGTGTGTGTGTGTGTGTGTGTGTGTGTGTGTGTGTGTGTGTGTGTGTGTGTGTGTGTCATCTAAATGGAGAAATTATCAAACAAGTTGATAGCTTTACTTACCTCGGAAGTGTTCTCACAAAGCATAATATTGATGAGGAAATAGTTGCCCGGATAAATCATGCTTCAGCATCGTTTGGCCGACTCAGGTCCAGAGTCTTTCTTAATAAAGACCTCAAAATTGAAACAAAAACAGTTGTATACACAGCTGTATGCCTGTCCACCCTCCTTTATGGCGCAGAATCCTGGACAGATTACCGTCGACATGTGAAACAACTTGAAGCATTCCACATCCGCTGTCTACAACGTATCCTGGGGCTTACCTGGCAGGACAAAATAACTCACTCTGATATGCTTCTCCGTACAAACCTGCCCAGTTGTAATGTGTATATTATAATGTACAGTCAGCTATAGAGAGTAGTGACACACTGTCCAGTAAGTTGCGTTCAGAAAGCGACATCTGGCAACCCCTCCACGCGACATGAAAATTATTATATCCTATCGAAATCGTACTGTTGTGGTGATTGGTGGTCACAGGTGCACTCTACATAATTTTAAGATAGATATTTATCAAAAGTGCCCGTCGCTAACGCTTAATAAATATTTTTTCTTTAGGCTCTGTCGCTACATTTTGACACGAGCTTTTAGTTTCGTTCAAATTTAGTCAAGAGCAACTCTAAGTTGTTTATCAAACTATGATACATTTAAAAATATACTGCACTTATTAGGGGAGATTGTTATGCCTTAAACTAAAAACAAAAAATTCCTGACAGCCGAGATCTTATTCTTTATAAAAAAAAAATATATATATATATATATATATATATATATATATATATATATATATATATATATATATATATATATATATATATATATACGTAATAATAGGCTATAAACGTTCACATTATGGCGCCGTCGACCGCGGGCCTTGGGTGGAGCAGCGGTATTCTATCAAGGCCCTATGTCCGCAGGCACTGCAGTTGAGCTGTCACGTCAGTGGCTGTGGAAACGTATAATTTTTAATACCTAAAAAAATAGGAGAGAGAGAGAGAGAGAGAGAGAGAGAGAGAGAGAGAGAGAGAGAGAGAGAGAGAGGCTGGGTGGGGACGGGAGACATGTCCATCAGCGACAAGGGGTCAGCTAGTCAGCGACACACACACACACACACACACACACACACGTATTTATACTTAGATATTACGTAATCTTCACGAATCTTCTGAATTGTCTTTGAGGCTTTATAGTGACGGGAATTAAGGCTGCGAGTTAAACAGACCCTCAAGCCTATTTGTTGTTTGATGGTAAGGAGCATTAGTCACTGCCTGCCTCTGTGAAGGACAGCATTGCACACGGTATTTTCAAAGTTTAATAAGAAAAAGTGTTTCAGACTGTTCGTGATGTTTTACCTCGTCATCATCATCATCATCATGTAGAAGACATTCATTACCGCATTTCTAAATTGAATTCATGTAATCTGGTATATTTCTAACTACATTATATTATAATATATAATATTATACAATATTATAATTTCATGGTCACACACGCACTGTACACACTGATACGCGTCACTAACATCGCCAGTGAATGCGTCACCGTGGTATAGCTGCCAGATACCGCTACCAGCCTAAACATTCTGAAAACCGTGACACTACTCTCTATCGTCGACTGTACATGTGTATGTATGACTGTACGTGTGGCGACACCCGGTCGGTGTCGCACAACAGGATTTTTTATTTTCTATTTTTATTTTATTTTTTACAGCAAAGGAGACAGCTCAAGGGCACAAAAAAGTAAACATTAATAAAAAAAAAAAAAAAGCCCGCTACTCGCTGCTCCTAAAAAGAATCCAAAGAGGTGGCCGAAAGATAAGTCAGTTTCGGGAGGAGAGGTGTCCTGATACCCTCCTCTTGAAAGAGTTCAAGTCGTAGGCAGGAGGAAATACAGATGAAGGAAGATTGTTCCAGAGTTTACCAGCGTGAGGGATGAAAGAGTGAATATGCTGGTTAACTCTTGCATAAGGGGTTTGGACAGTATAGGGATGAGCATGAGTAGAAAGTCGAGTGCAGCGGGGCCGCAGTAGGGCGTAGGCATGCAGTTAGCAAGTTCAGAAGAGCAGTCAGCGTGGAAATATCGATAGAAGATAGAAAGAGAGGCAACATTGCGGCGGAATTTAAGAGGTAGAAGACTATCAGTATGAGGAGGAGAGCTGATGAGACGAAGAGCCTTTGCCTCCACTCTGTCCAGAAGAGCTGTGTGAGTGGAGCCCCCCCACACATGAGATGCATACTCCATACGAGGGCGGACAAGGCCCCTGTATATGGACAGCAACTGTGCAGGGGAGAAGAACTGGCGGAGACGGTACAGAACGCCCAGCCTCGAGGAAGCTGATTTAGTAAGAGATGAGATATGAAGTTTCCAGTTGAGATTTTGAGTTAAGGATAGACCGAGGATGTTTAGTGTTGAGAAAGGTGATAGCTGGGTGTTGTCAAAGAATAGGGGCTAGTTGTTTGGAAGATTGTGTCTAACAACACGTCGTGCTTTTGGCCGTGGGAAGCTGTGATGAACTGACACTAGTTAAAATACATTTGGTATTTGTATTAACCTGAGAGAGATAACTAAAGTTGTGGTGCCCCGCGAGCCGCGACACCACTCGTGTCATCATCATTATTTTCCGATGACAACAGCGGTATCGACCGCTAAAACACAACACGGACTCCAAGACATGATTGTCCCCACACACACTGTTCATTTACCAACCTATACACAATTGCAATTGCCCATTAACGCACCCGCTTATCTCTCTAAGCCAAAACACAATCAACCGCGGCCAAAACACGATCAACCGCGGAACAAAATGTTATGAAAACAAAGCTGCGTCACCGCGTGAATTAAGCATGTCGGTTAGGTAGATTATTGTATGAGCTCGGTGTGAGTTTGATGTATGACTCACACGCCTGACGTATTACCCTCGTGATGTCTGTATGTATGTCATGCCTATATAAGAAGCATTTATTCAGGCTTGACCTCAGATCAACCAGCACTCTGTTCGTTGCTGGACACTCAGTTGTCCTTCCCTAGACAACATGGGTAGAACATTCATCGTTGCTACTGTGAGTATGGAGTAATGTGGTACCATAGAGGAAAGCGTATCTAACATATCTATTGTGTTCTATTATCTTAGTTTTACTTAGGATTATATTTCTATGATACTTTATTGTGCGAGTTTTTACTCAATATTATACCAGTGCTAACGTCAGTAACCAATGGTGAAAGAAAACCTGAAGACTCATTGAGTCTCGTAAGCCAGTCGCTGGTTTAAACAATATTTTTACCCTTTGTAATATTAAGTAGTATTAAGGTAGAATAAAATACATATAAGAAAGGCGACACCGTTTCATCACCCCATTTACGAACTCCTTTAAATACTCCTAAAGTACCAGAATTTTAAGTCAAGTGTCACTAATGCAAACAGTGTGTCGTCTACCCTGTGTGCCCGGATTACGGGTTACAACAAAGTGAACTAAAGTGAACTTATAACGGCTACCGCTGGGCCACACATCACTTAACTAAAAGGCTATTGTGTTGTCTCAACCACTTCAATCAACTGGAGAACGCAGGCAAAGGAACACCGGACCTGACGTGAGATAGCAGTTCGCGCCTTAAAATTATTAAATATTAATACAACACAAACCACTTAAAGTTGGTAACAAGAAAGGCTAACAAAAGTGGTGGATAGCGTGGTTACGAACTACTCCGAATTGTTATATCTCTCTCTCAAACGTAGCTTCAGTGACAGTGTGTGGGAGCAGTGAACGGTATCGGACACAGCAAGCATACGCTGACATCAGCGCGCGGCTTTTCCTGCCCCAGTGAGTCGAGTCAGCACACAGCCGCACCCGAGAGCACACCCCGCCCCGCCCCGCCCCTCCACACAGCCCGCGCGCCCCGGCTGCACCTCCACACAACCAAGTTTCCTTGGAGGTGTCAAGGCATTTGTTTCTTCCTACGACACAACTCGTCGTAGGTGTGCACTTATCTTCGCCAGCCAACTCGGACCTTTGAGGGTGACTGGTGGGCGCATATTGTCTGCCCGCCGCCCCTCCCACCACCGCTACCAGACGGGGGACGGCATTTTTTTTCTCTGCACTGACAGACTTAACCTAACTTGAGCAGATGCTGTCCCTAACTTTTATCGTAACCAGCATGTGAATATCTGTAAGCTTTGGAAGTAAGCAGACAAGTCTTACTTACCCTTACTTGACATACCACTGTTACCCGTTACGGGAATTATTTTTGGCGTCACAGATGTCAGTCATCCACGTTCGTTACGATCGAGGGATAGGTGGAAATTTGTCTTTTCCATTTGATGTTTATTAATGCTGGAATTACTTTAATCAATTATGCTGGAATCACATATTTCAGTGAGATTTGTTACAACAGTGATTTCACAACTTGGTGACAGGATTTTCTCTTATAGTACTGTATACCTGACCTGGAAAACGGAGTATTAGGAGTTAATGGTGCTGACTGCCGATGCTTCAAAGGTTCTCCAGACTTGTCCTTGTTATCACATTGTTGTAAACCCCACCCGTCTCGAAGGCGTGCCGAGGGTAACGACACTGACAATTAATTGTCACGCAACAGTCTGCGACAGTTTTGTGTCCAGGTGTGACTCGAAGGTTCAGTGTGTAGCAGATCTTCAAGGATTGTTCCTTTTTCTTTTTACTATTCCAAATAGCTCCATTACCATGTATCCTAATGACAGTTTAATCAATTTAATTTTTCTAGGATATATCATGTAAATAATTTTTCGAGCTATTATTTTGTTTTCTCGGAACAGTACTGAGCTTCCATGTCCACGACTCTAGCCCTGTTTACCTCGCCCTGTATGTACTTTGCCCATTTCTTGTTACTTCCATGATTATTTTTATTATCATTGGCATTTCCCGATGTTGTATCGTTAGGCGGGCTCTGACTTGTATATATTTTTTTAATGCAATAACAGGACCTCGTTTAACTAGTACAGATTGTGCGACTGTAACATGGGTAGGTACACTGCTTTTAAAGGTCGGGTGAGTCGCGAGGTCGCGACTTTTAGAGAACCGAGCGATGTAATGTGTATATTATAATGTACATGTGTATGTATGACTGTACGTGTGGCGACACCCGGTCGGTGTCGCACAACAGGATGTCTAACAACACGTCGTGCTTTTGGCCTTGGGAAGCTGTGATGAACTGACACTAGGATCAGCAAATGATGACTTTCATCAGCCGTCATCAACCGGAACCCACACCCTTCTGGACGAACTACAAGCAAATAAAACGGGCGAACAACGCGGAGAAGAGAAGACGGGTGACGGGCAGGCGAGCGATGCTCTGCCGCCCCGCGCCCTGTGGTGTGGCTGGCTCTGATTTCGTGCGTCTCGCTCACGTAAACTGTAAACCTTATGTAGTACAACTGTTAATATAGCTAAAATACATTTGGTATTTGTATTAACCTGAGAAAGATAACTAAAGTGAACTAAAGTGAACGTATAACGGCTACCGCTCGGCCACACATCACTTAACTAAAAAGGCTATTGTGTTATCTCACCTTACTACAATCAACTTGTGAAAGCAGGCAACGGTACATCGGACCTGACGTGAGATAGCTGTTCGCGCCTTAAAATTAAACGTAACACTTTACATTAACCACGTTAAATACAACGCTTAAAAGTCGTTAACATAAATGCAAATGTGGCCCATGTGCTGGTCCACGTGGCGGTGATGGACGTGAATGACAACGAGCTGGTGTTCCTCAACCAGCCCTTCCACGCCCTGGTGTCCACCGTGTCTCCGCGCAGCCACGTGGTCACTGAGGTGAGCATAAGAGCCCAGCCAGATCTTTTTTGTCAGACATATGCCGGGCATAACTTGTGCTCTCCATAAAGTAGTAAGTTCCCCCATGATCAAGCAGTGAACCTTTGCAGTGACTCCCAAAGTTATGTAATTGTTGATTATGAGATGGTCCTATTACCAAGCCCTTTCCCTTGTGTCTCCAGGTGCAGGCAGTAGACGCTGACTCTGGGGAGTTCGGAAGTGTCCGCTACGAGCTGGTGCGAGGAAGCGGTGAGCTCTTCGCCGTGAATAAAAAGACGGGTGAAATTTCCCTGAAGCAGACCCTGATGGCGGCCGACAAGACCTACAGCCTCACCGTTGCTGCCTACGACGGGGGAAAGCCTCCCCTCAGCTCACAGGCCCATGTCCTCATAAGGTGAGTCACGCAGCCAGGACCACCTTGCCTTGGGTCAGGCCTGTTAGCCTCAGGGTTGCTCTTGTGTTGAATATGTTAACCTGCCCGTCACGGGTCCCCAGGGTGGTGTCTTCTGAAGGGCCAATGTTCACCGCCGCACGGTACGAAGCAGCCGTCCCGGAGAACGCCGCCAAGGGCACGCCCGTTGTAAGAGTGGAGGCCGCCAGCCCTTCCGGGGAGCCCATCATGTACACCATTGTGGCCGGCAACACCGAGGTGCTGTTCGGCCTCGACTATTCCACAGGTGGGGGCACCATGTCAGACAGCAGCAAGGCCTTTAGTGGCAGTGGCTCACCTTGCCCAGAGCACACCAGTATTAGTGATGACACATGCCATGTTGATCTTAGAGTCACACCACCACTAAAATCTCACTAACACATGAGCTGCCTCACTGATGTTGACCTCGAGAGGTGTGTAGGTAAGGAGAGGCAGAGGGAGGCCAGGCATGCCAGCTGTCCAGCGTGAGAACTATTGGACACTTGCCAACTCTTATGAATCATAGTTGTTCCACCATACTTTGGAGCACTTCATTAATTGTGATTGGCCTTAACATGAGTGTCAATGAGTAGTGCAACCAGTAACACTAGTTTTCCAGCTGCTAATAACTGTGCACTTGCAAAATTATGTGCCACTGACAGGAGCCTTCTTCCTCCTCCATGGAGAAGGGACAAACTTGATTGCTGTTGTTGTTTTTTGTTGTTGATTTTGTTTATATGTTTATTTTTATGTGGGGACCATACTACTGCCACATATTCCAACCTGATCAGCTTAAGTTTCTTCTTCATCTCTTAGTCTGTGTAGTGAAATGCCAGTCCAGTGTTTCCAGCTGATCCTAAGGCTGTCTCTCGTCAATGTGTCTTTCAGGTGACAAATTAGTCCATGCCTTTCTCCTCCTCCTTTTTTTTATTGTCAGTTCTCATTGAGTAATCCCATGGCAGCCTTTCAGCACAGTCACCCATTTCCAATAACTTTCATTAAATTTCACTTTCTACTCCTGGTTCCTCTGATAAATCCTGTCATGACCACCTTGCAGACTTTACAGTCCTCAGCTTCCATTTATTTTGCAATATTTGTATCATCGCAAACAGGCTTGTATATCTGTCCATCCCTTCCACCATGTCATTAACATGCCAGCACTGTGCCCTGGGAAACTCCACTTATTCCTTCCCTCCACCCTGACATATTGTCCTAGATTACTTTCCTCATCTGTCGGTCTCTCAGAAAGTCTTTTGTCTACTCTGCTATTCTCCTGTCAGTCCTTATATATTCTCCAGCTTTCAGATTATTCTTGTGTTGTAGAATTTTGTAAAATGCATCGTACACATCGAATTACACACAAACCACCCAATTGCCTTCCTCCTATAACATGTTGCATCTTCCTTCACCCACCTTCTTGTCCTTACTCATACACCATGAAAAAAAAATATTTATTTGTCATCCCTGAACCTCCATACTTTGCTTCATGAAAGGTTTGTCTGCTTTCCCAGGTGGCAATGCAGTTGATCTTGAATGTAAGTATTTGAATTTATCTTCCCCTTTTGTCCTACTTGTTCAGTGTAAATATTTATGATGAAGCCTTCCTTCCGGGCACTGTGAGAGCTCTGAGTCGTGTGCCGGGCCAGGGGCGGAGCACAGGCTTATGTTTAAAGGGCCTGAGGTGGATGGTTGAGGTGGATGGATTTATTTTTTCTTTGTACATAATTTTCAGACATTGCTGCACGAGAAGCCTTATAAAGCATGACCGTGTATTTCTGGAGTAATAGTTAAACACCAATATGTGGGTAATTTGAGGAACAGAAAAAAAATTGTCTTCAGTAGGAGGAAAATTTGATAATAACCGAATTAAAGGAGAGAGAGAGAGAGAGAGAGAGAGAGAGAGAGAGAGAGAGAGAGAGAGAGAGAGAGAGAGAGAGAGAGAGAGAGAGAGAGAGAGAGAGAGAGAGAGAGATTATTTTCATGCTACACATTTGTGCTTCATCATTGTCTTGTAATATCAGTGAGCATGATTCATTTAGATGCAGTGTGTGTCCTAAACATGCATGATCATGTTCCTGGTTGATGTGTTCCCGCCATGAAGTGCAAACCCTTGCAATCAGAACCTCCTCTGCTTACCCGCCTGTGTTTCGGGCAGCCAGGCCCTTGTTTACCGCACACAGTGTTTGCTCCCATCCACCCTGCTTATATATATATATATATATATATATATATATATATATATATATATATATATATATATATATATATATATATATATATATATATATATATATATATAACCTCGGTTTACGAGTTTAATTCGTAATATGCCGAGGCTCGCCCTCCGTTCCTGTTGCAAGCATAATATCCACCGTTCCTGTTTTCTTTGCAGCACCATGCCTTTTAACCATCTTTCTGGGGGACATTGTTAAAGCACAAAGAACTCACACTGTAGTGCTGAAAACAGACTGTAGTGCTGAAAACATGACACGAGCGAACGGATGCTATTTCTACGAGTTTCCATCGCGGAGTGAGACTAGAGCCGTCATCTGGCGGTCAATAACTACCCTAGACCATGCAAGAATTAACCCCAATTCTTGCGAAATTCTTGGGTTTCCTGTTTTGGTGTGTCAGATTTTAAAGAATTCCCCCAATTCTTGGCAAGAATCGGGAGTCCTGCGCAAGCCGCGGCGGGGCTGGGTACGGCCACTGTCTTGCTGGCCGCACCTCCATAGGCCTATGGCGATGGTCATTTCCTTAGCTTCCTATGGGTAACCCTGCCAGGTGGGGGTGGACATAGGGTTCACGCGGTTACTGTTATGTTACTGTTGCACCACATACCATTTTAAAGCATCACTGCATGATAAGTAAGAACTTAATTAGCGGTATGAAAACATCATCGTCATCGTACTGTAGAGAAAAAGGACGTTTTAAGAAACTCCATCGCATGCAATAATGCTAACTAGCTACTGAAATACTCCTAATGAAGTGCAGATCTCGTAACTGTGACTAAATTAACGTGTTGTCCTTGATGAGTGACAAAATGAGAAATAGTGTTGGTCCATCCAATCATATGGACAAGATAGTAGACCGCTCTGGCGGATTACGGGACTACGGGTGGAAGGTGAAAAAGTCTCAAGAATAGGGTGTCGTTCAAGAAGGCCATATCTTGCCAGATGACGCCTTAGGGTTGCAAACTTGCCACTCTTTAGTTAAAATACGGAATGCTATTTTTTCCGTATTTGGCTGTCTGAATGGTTAAGCAGATAAAATTCAGTATTTTAAAAAGGTAGTGAGCGCATTTTACGGTGAACCACAAAATCAGTCCATAAAATTATGTTTGTCAAGGGTCGTCCTGAAATACGTGTAAAATATGCTTCGTAATGTCTCTCCCCCCCTCCTCTTGCCGCTGCCCGCTGCTATAGCAGCGGGCAGCGGCTATCAGTTTTGGCAGGCCAGAGAAATTTTAGGGTTGCCATCAGTTCCTTAAAATATGGATTCATTCTGTATAGGAGGATGGGATGCTGCGTTTCTTATTTGTTTTAGATCAAGGTGGCAGCCGTAGCGGAGGCTCTATTTCCATTGTTTTCTGCTCTGAGCACTCTCGTCCTGCAGCGAACAAAGGAAACCCACGCTAACGTCTTCGACTTGTACAAATAGACACGCCAGTCTTCGTCGAAAGACCGACTTGGTTGGGTTGGCTGACGTAAATCGATAGAGTCGGTCTATCGGTATCCTCCCCTCCACTTCATGAGCCGTCACCCGGCAAGGGTTTGTGCCCGGTCTTTGTGGTATCTCCTCGAAGGGAGGTACGCGCTTGACCATGACGGCCTCCATATAGCCCGTGTCCCCATCCGTGAGGTGGCGACACACACACACACACACAAAAAAAAAAAAAAGGACAAACAGGATGCTCATATTCCAAGTCACCGCTCGTAAACCAAGGCATTGTTGTGGGATTTTATTGCTCGTAAATCATAACACTCGTAAACTAAGCCACTCGTATACCGAGGTTTGACTGTATATATATATATATATATATATATATATATATATATATATATATATATATATATATATATATATATATATATATATATATATATATATATATATATATATATTGCAGCCAGGGAGTAAATTCCCTTTTAAGCATACGAGGTTGAATGAAATTGCTGTTTCTGCATTATTCAGCTTCTGCTGTGTTTTTTCTATTAGTCTTATCAACTCTTTTTACGGTGTCCAAAGGCCCGAGGAGCTGTCCAAAAGTTGGGTTGTTGGTTGCAACGTTTCGTTCCTGCCTAGGGAACATCTTCAGGCTGAATGGAGCTGGGTCGGTGGTGAAGGATTTGCCCCATAAAAAGGGGGAACGGGCCTTTGTCGGTGCGACGGCCCGCCGCTGGCGTGCGGCGGGTGTGGGGAAGCCTCCGCCGCCGCCACAGCCACGAGTAAGAGCCGGCGAGCAGCGACGGAGGCACGGGCCCTCCGGGCAGGCGCCCAGTAGCAGCCCGTAGCTGACACGTGCGAGCAGCCGACTGGTCAACTTGACCACGGAGGGGTGGCCCTAAGCGAGGATGACCCCACGGGTCCACCTCGCCTCCGTAGAAGGGCCACCCGGCTGCTCGCCCGAGGAGTGCTGGCGTTCCACTGGGAGCTGGGTCGTTCGTTCGTTAAGGATTTACCCCCTAAAAAGGGGGAACGGGCCTTTGTCGACTGACGGCCCGTTGCAGGGGGGAACCCGCCGCTGGCGTGCGGCGGGTGTGGGGAAGCCTCCGCCGCCGCCACAGCCACGGGTAGAAGCCGGCGAGCAGCGACGGAGGCACGGGCCCTCCGGGCAGGCGCCCAGTAGCAGCCCGTAGCTAGGTCGTCTGGGTTGCTCCTTTTATATGCGTGTTCTGGCTTGTGATTGGCCGGTGTGGCGTGTACAAGTAGCGCGGTGAATGCTGCGCGGCGTCCCTCGCTGCGCAGGTGCCTAGGTGTTGTTTTTTCTGCTACTTCTCTTCTGCGTTGGTAAGATTTGCAGATCTTGGACCTGCAACCACCTTTACAAACCAAAACAACATCAATCTCTACTACAGGAACTACATGTCCACCGAGTATAGGACAGATGAAAGAGTGATCAAAGATATCATCCACAAGAATGTGAAAACAACAGACGCAGACCAAACCATATCATTCCTCATCTACTACAAGACCTCCAAAACAGCCAACCTACTTATCAAGAACCGCCAAACACCATCACCGGCACCTCTTCAGGAAGACCATGTCATCTACGAGCACACCTGCGCTATTGAGGACTGTGGGCCTCATACATACATCGGGATGACACGGACAAAACTGACTAGGCGCTTAACATGCCACCTACAAAATGGTGCTATCAAGAACCACTACACAGTCAAGCACAAGGAAACCTTAGCACGCAGCCACCTAGAAGATTCAACGAAAATACTTGACAGGGAAACTGAGCCCCGCCGACTTTTGTTCCTGGAAGCCCTCTACATTGAAGATCTAGTGCCAACAATGAACACTCAAGCCCAAGATCTGCAAATCTTACCAACGCAGAAGAGAAGTAGCAGAAAAAACAACACCTAGGCACCTGCGCAGCGAGGGACGCCGCGCAGCATTCACCGCGCTACTTGTACACGCCACACCGGCCAATCACAAGCCAGAACGCGCATATAAAAGGAGCAACCCAGACGACCAAGTAGTAGTTCAGTGGAACGCCAGTACTCCTCGGGCGAGCAGCCGGGTAGCCCTTCTACGGAGGCGAGGTGGACCCGTGGGGTCATCCTCGCTTTTGGCCACCCCTCCGCGGTCAAGTCGACCAGTCGGCTGCTCGCACGTGAACCGCTACGGGTGTCTGCTGGGCGCCTACCCAGAGAGCCCGTGCCTCCGTCGCTGCTCGACGGCTATTACCCGTGGCTGTGGCGGCGGCGGAGGCATCCCTATACCCGCCGCACGCCAGCGGCGGGTTCCCCCCTGCGACGGGCCGTCGCAAGACAAAGGCCCGTTCCCCCTATTTAGGGGGTAAATCACCGAAGAAGAAGAACGACCTAGTAGTTCAGTGGAACGCCAGTACTCCTCGGGCGAACAGTCGGGTGGCCCTTCTGCAGAGGCGAGGTGGCTCGCTTGGTCATCCTCGCTTTGGGTCACCCCTCTGCGGTTATAGTCGACTGCTAAGCTGCTCGCTCGTGCACCGCTACGGGCTGTTCCCTGGGCGCCTGCCTGGAGGGCCCGTGCCTCCGTCGCTGCTCGCCGGCTGTTACCCGTAGCTGTGGCGGCGGCGGAGGCGTCCCTAGACCCGCAACGAGCTTGCATTGCCCGCCCCCCCCTTACAGGGCCGCCATTTGGCCAAGGCCCTGTCCCCCTTTTATGGGAAGGAAGGACCCAGCTCCATTCAGCCTGAAGATGTTCCCAAGCCAGGAACGAAACGTTGCAACCAACAACCCAACTTTTGGACAGCTCCTCGGGGCTTTAGACACCGTAAAAAGAGAGGTGATAAGACTAATAGAAAAAACGCAGCAGAAGCTGAATAATGCAGAAACAGCAATTTCATTCAACCTCGTATGCTTAAAAGATTATCTATATATATATATATATATATATATATATATATATATATATATATATATATATATATATATATATATATATATATATATATATATACCAGTGGTGGGCACCGATCACTTTTTTGCTGTTCCGATCCCCGATCATCTAATCAGTTTGGGCAGCTGATCCGATTCCGATCATTTTTTAAGTACTGCTGTTCCGATCACCATTCCGATCATCCGATCGTTAAAACTCATAATAATTACTATTATTTTTTATCTTAACTTCTTATTTTAGGCATTTATTTAAGTCTACTCTTTTTATTCAGTTTCTGAAAGTATGAAAAAGGAATTATGTTCGCTATTTTAACTTTTGTTTGAAGTTGATTTAGATTTTTGACAAACATTTTTCAACTTTTTAATATTTTATCATCGATATCTAGGAAATATTTTGTACTATTCTATAAAAAACAAGCGATAGTGATCATTAATCTCCTATCCTTTCTGATTAAATAGCTTTCTGAATAAAAGATATTGGTCCATAAATAAATTAGTTACAAGAAGAACATAAGCAATAAGGTTTTGATTTTAAGTGAGCCGGTACGTGTTGTGTCATCTGCCATCAACGTATCCTAGGACATCCCATCCTGATCTGCGCATGCGCGGAACCCGATGTTTACAAACACAGTGTTGATATCGTAGTTTGTCCAGGCAAGATGGCGGCAAGACAGCATGGCAGCTTTTATGGTAAAATGGCCAAATTCAAGAATGACATGGACCCCATAATTCAGATACCGTACCATTAAATGGAGAGAATCCGAGAAACATGACCATCAATCAGAAGAGAGTATAAGTTATCTCATTTATCACATATACTGACATACAAGTGGTGAAGTTTATATAATTTATAACAATTACCGACATACAAGGTGAGAGGTTTATCTCATTTATCACATTAACCGACATAAAATGGGTGTGGGTTATCTCATTTATCACATTTACCAACATACAAGGGGTGTAGGTTATCTCATTTATCACATTTACTAAGATACAAGGTTTCAGGTTACTTCATTTATCACATTTACCAACATACAAGGGGTTTAGGTTATCTCATTTTTCACATTTACTGACATACAAGGGTAGGGGGTGGCTGAGTGATTAGCGTGCGGGACCAGCATTTATCACGCCATGGACAACGTCGATTCGAATCCCCACACTACCACCTGGAATTTTTTAGTCACCGCCGAGTGGCTTAAAACTATCCACAGGCTGTCCAGAAGACCGCCTATCATCCCGGATTCTAGAAGAAACCGTACAAGCGAATCAAAAATTAGTTCCAGGGAGCAGCATGAGCCAAGCATAACTAGCGCCACTATAAAAACTGCCTGCGCCATGACGGGCTTGGGCCGACCACCAGGCCCCTGAAGAAAGCCTTCCGGCGCTATAGGCTGAGATGTAAACAAAAAAAAGTTACCACATTTATCACATTTACCGACAAACAAGGGGTGTAGGGTACTTCATTTATCACATTTACCGACATACAAGGGGTGTAGGGTACGTCATTTATCATATTTACTGACATTCAGTGGGTGTAGGGCATCTCATCAATCACATTTACCGAGATGCAAGGGGTGCAGGTTATCTCAGTTATCACATTTACCGACTTATAAGGGGTGTAGGTTATCTTATTGATCACATTTACCGACATACAAGGGGTATAGGTTACCTCATTGGTCACATTTACCAACATACAAGGGGTTCAGGTTATCTCATTTATCACATTTACCGACGTACAAGGGGTGCAGGTTATCTCATTTCTCACATTTACCGACATACAAGGTGTGCAGGTTATCTCATTTATCACATTTACCGACGTACAAGGGGTGTAGGTTTTCTCATTTCTCACATTTACCGACATACAAGGGGTTCAGGTTATCTCATTTATTACATTTACCGATATACAAGGGGTGTAGGTTATCTCATTTATCACATATACCGACATATAGAAGGGGTGCAGGTTATTTCATTTATCACATTTAACGACATACAAGGGGTGCAGGTTATCTCATTTATCACATATACCGACATATAGAAGGGGTGCAGGTTATCTCATTTATTACATTTACCGACATACAAGGGGTGTAGGTTATCTCATTTATCACATATACTGACATACAAGGGGTGTAGGTTATCTCATTTATCACATTTACCGACATACAAGGGGAGCAGGTTATCTCATTTATCACATTTACCGACATACCTTATATACCTCATTTACTGACATACAAAGGGTGCAGAAGAAACTTTCATATTTCAATTAATTTTCAAATTCAAAACATACGTCAAGATTTACTTAAAAAAAATAAAAAAAATAAAAAACTCAGGTGGGACATATCGCGATAGGCAGTCGATATAGACACGGTACTGTGTCGCAATTCATCCACCCTTTGTTTGTAAACAAATCCCGCGCATGCGCAGGTTGGATGGAATGCCTTAAGATACGTGGATGGCAGATGACACCACAGCGGGTAGGACACGTAGTAATGGGTTTAAGTTGGATAACTTCGGGTTCAAGAAAGACATAGGCAAGAATTGGTTTACCAACAGTGGTGGATGAGTGGAACAGACGTAGAAGTCATGTGGTAAGCGCCAACATGATAGATACATTCAAAAAGTGGTTAGGATAGTTCTTGGATGAGAGGGGTTTGGGGCGTTAGTTTGGTGCCGTGGTCTAGGCGGTGTCACGGGCAAAATTGAGCCTCGGGCAAAATTGAACCCGGACATCAACATGCCTCTGTTATCTTAGCTCAAGCTCGTGTATGTGGGGTTCTTTTCGTCTGATATGACGTCTAGAGCTAGCATGATCATCATTCTTTATTATGATGACAAAGACCATGTCAAAATTTGCCCCATTAAATAAGAAATTACATAAAGTTCGGCATCTTTTCCTCGTCGCCAAGCCATCCTCCAGCAGCGCTCCGACACCCACGATCGCACATTCATTTTTCTCAGAAAATAGGATACCAATCACATTTACATCAACGTATTTCCACAGGTGAATACTTGCCACGTTCACACCAAGTTGTGACACCTGAGATTCATTAATAACGACAGGGAAGGAAAATATAGGACCCTGTCAATGGCAAAATTGAGCCTCGGGCAGAATTGAGCCGGGCCATCTATATGCCTCGGATTTCTTCGCTATTATATGTTGTAAGATCGTTCTGTTGACATATATGGATAAATTAACACTTTCTATATCTACATATAGAAGGACAACGAAAAATTCGCCCTATTAAATCAGAAATTACATAAAGATCGGCAGCTTTTCCTCGTCCAAGCCATCCTCCAGCAGCGCTTCAACACCCATGATCGTACATTCATTTTTCACAAAAAATAGGATACCAATCACATTTACATCAACGTATTTCCACAGGTGAATACTTAGGCCATGTTCACACCAAGTTGCGACACCTGAGATTCATTAATAATGACAGGGGAAGGAAAAATGTAGGGCCTTCCTTGTCTCTAATTAAGCGACGTAGATGAAACCGTACACGGCCTGAGATGGTACCAAGGACCAAGGCGTCTGGCGTCTGGCGATAACAGAAAATTTAAATGTCAAAGACAGCTGAGATGATAATTACAATATTACATGCCGTAATTGTACCTCCGATTTGATATTGAAGTGTTTTTTTTTTTTTGCAGAACACAGATACATTAAGTAGTTTACATCATGTGAATATTAATATGAGTGTTTTTACAGTGCTGTTAATTAAGGTGAGGATAGGTGTTAATATGCTATCAGAATTAATATATAATAGCTCTACACAATATCATACGTAGGTATCGTTCTTCATATATATATATATATATATATATATATATATATATATATATATATATATATATATATATATATATATATATATATATATATATATATATATATATATATATATATATATATATATATATATATATATATATATATATATATATATATATATATATATATATATATATATATGTGAGAAGGTTTTAAGGAGCGATGTTATGTTAGGCAACACTTGATAGGGCAACTAACCTAACATGGATAAACCACGAATCTGTTAATAAATACTCACCAATGCTTTTCCAAACATTAAATCATGATAAAGTACTTACATTAGCTGTGCCTAGGAAATATGATCAACCTGAGAGTCAATATATGAGAAAATTATGATAGGGAAACCAAGAAATTTACCAAATATTACTTATCAAAGAGCTAAAACAGGCTGCCCTACAGAAGTTGGTAAGTTAAGCTTGAATGATTCTCTCTCTCTCTCTCTCTCTCTCTCTCTCTCTCTCTCTCTCTCTCTCTCTCTCTCTCTCTCTCTCTCTCTCTCTCTCTCTCTCTAATGAGGAGTGTAGAAACAATTCAACAACATATTGTTTCAGGACTGCAGATTGCGGGTGGTGCTGTGAAAAGTAATTCAAGATGATGCAACCTTAAATTATGATAGGTAGTGTGCATGAGAAGGATGGGGTTATTTTATGCAGTAGATGATAAACAAAATGTTTATTTGAAATCCATTTCTGATGTTGCAAAGACAATGGAACTTTTCTAGTCTTTCATCTACATTCTACACAATGTGAGATAGACATAATGTGCACATTTGCAGCTACCACAGTATTATAGATATGAAATCTATACTTGCATCACCAAATTATATCCATATCTGCATCACCAAATTATATCCATATCTGCATCACCAAACAGTATTATGGAAACAAATGTGTAGACTTGCATTTACTTTTTTGTACATACCTTACAAACAGCCAGAGGGTGTGAGGGTGTGATGTCTAGTCTGAGCCTACCCCTCTATGGAATTAAGACAGATATACTGAATGCATTAAGTAATGTTTTTAATACAGGAATAAAGGAATAATGGTATTATTCCTGTATTCCAAGACACTTGGAAAGTATCAAATAACAATTAATAAATAGAAGGCAAAGCCAACCATGCATAAGGGACTTTTAAGACCAATAGCACAAACAGATACAACATACAAGCTATAACTGGGAACAGTAAGAAATGAAATACAAAATCATCTTAAAGAAAATAGCAAGCATAGGACCAGGGTCCAGAAAGAACGCCTGTACTGAAAATAGGAAACCAGCAAATAATTAATTTAAATGAAACTATTGTGTTCAAAGGAGTTTTGAGACCAAGAAACCATTAATAGTTGTAAGAATTGAATTCCAGACGGTTTTTGAATCTTACCATAGAAGCGCTAATAAGAATAATGATGAAAAATAAAATTAATTTGAAATTCATTTATTTTATTGCAAAAATATACAAGTGATAAGACTAAAATGTTCCTCAATAATCAAGGAGCAATCTGATACAGGCAACTTGTTAACTTCACAGAGACAATATTTCTCTTCTTTACAATAGGACTTTTCACATGTATAAGCATCACTGACATGGTGAAACTGAACACGCAATGTACTGTCTAATCACTTACATAGTCTTTGACATAATCCCTCATCCTTGGCCAGTAATAATAAGAGGCAATGTTTTCCTCTGTGGTATGTTGACCACAGTGGCCTGCATCATCATGATACTGGGCAAGGATGCACAATATGTCCTCCTGATGCAGGAAAACCTGCCGCCTCATCCCCTCGGCCCCTTTGATGAGATATAGTTTATCTGTAAAATCCTGCATGAGAATTTTTAGCAATTGCATTGTCCATTGCGCTTCGTTTTCCCTTTAACCCAGCGCGTGTGCACACACACACACATACACACAGATTTGTAACTTTATATCCAGGCACATGCTTTTGTTCTTGCCATATACATATAAAATATCTGGCATTTGGCAATAGGAACACAGAAAATAAACTCCTTTCTTTTTTCAGTATTTATAATGTATGAATTTTTGGTTGAATCTTGGATTTTTCCCCTTAATGGCACTGTCTTTTATAAGGCAAAAGGTATAGGCCCCATTTTTACAATGACTCACACAGGCATGCATGTCACCAAGAAGCACTGCAGTGACGAGACAAAACAAATCAAACATGCGACCTAGAAATCAATATCCAATTTTCCAACCACCACCAACAAAGGGAAAATAAGGTCAAGCTCAATGGCGTCGGTCGCCTCAGGCTTCGGGGCTTGAGCCCCGAATGTTTTGACTCTAGCCTGAACATTTTTCACCCCGGGCCCGTGCCCCGTCCTCCAAAAATAATAAATAAATATTATCCACTGTTTGAACGCAGTTGATATTACTGATGTAGCTCATACTAAAGATTACATTTTGAAGCCATATACCAGTAGTTTGAGCAGTTTGTAATTTACTGTGCAATCTGGTAGTGTAGCTGTATGTGTTTATCTTAGGTGCATGGTGGTCAATGCAAACAGGTCCCCCCCACCCACACACACACACACACAATTTTGTTTTCGCTCACTGTTAACTTCAGCCCCTGATGTTTTTCTCTTAGCCCCGAATGTTTTCGAACCCTAGAAACGCCCCTGGTCAAGTTTAAGAATTTTGGCACAGGAAAAGATGACCTGCACTGTGCCAATGACTTTCATGACAACCCAAATCACAATACTAAACTTACTCCTGTTATCTTGGTGATTTCAGACTCATTCAGCTACATTCATTAGTTTCTTATCCTTATGTAGAATACAGGCATGATATTAATTTATATTTGTAGTTACAGTGACAAGACAGCCAACATAATATCATTCATAACCCTGTTAAAAATAAAGCAAAAGTGTGTGTATATATATATATATATATATATATATATATATATATATATATATATATATATATATATATATATATATATATATATATATATATATATATATATATATATATATATATATATATATATATATATATATATATATATATATATATATATATATATATATATATATATATATATATATATATATATATATATATATATATATATATATACAGACAGAGATATATTATTACTGCAACCAGACTATCTCTGTTGCTAACTACTGAATTATCAATTATTGTACCTGTTGCTCCCTGAGCTAGCTTCGGCTAAGGCTTTAGGCTTATCAAATAGCCTTGGGCTATTTCAGAGGCATTGTCGAAACCTCCACAAAGTGTGAGAGTTAGTCTCATCTCAAAGGCCAAAGTGTACTCATCTCCTGAGGGTTCGGCTAGCAGCAACAACTCTCACGTCATCAGCCGAGTCAGTGAGTCAGTAACCACTTACAAAGTGACCAGTGAACTATAGGAGGTGAACAATACTATTTTTCTCATATCATCATTTCTGTGTCCATCTTATCTTTTCATTCATCCATTCATCAGTGATTATCATCCATTTATTCATTGGTGGTGGTTATTATTATCTATTATTATTGTGTGTCATTGTGTGGGTTTCTTGTGTTTTCTTTTTCTCATTGTTATCTGTGTGTCATTTTGTCTTTGGTTTAATCTTCGTTTTGGTATATTATCTTGTTATTTTCCATACTCGTATTGAACTATTTTGTGCTTAATGACCTTCACACCATTTACTTGATTTAAACGACCATAAGGTCTTAAGAGCAAGTAACGTAATTACTCTCACTTGCTACAGGTGTTGTTAATATTGTTGTTTCTTACTTGTACATTAAATTTATGTTAAGGACTATCTTCGTATTTAGTAGTGTCGCTCGTAACATTATTGGGGGCCTGTCCGGGATGATATGTAGTGGATTATTATAACTAATTCATTGTTATTTTCCACCACTTCATCTTCGCTAATCATTTATTGTTTCATGTATGTTCGTTCACCCCTAGTATCACTCCTATTACTTTTGTAATCACTGTGTCACTGTGTTTGTTGGTGCTGTTTCATGTGCAACGTGATTGAGTGTAGGGATTGACTGTGCCTTTAATAACTAACCACGCAAAGGCCTAGCGTGGAGACTTTATCAGTTCCTCATACTCTTAATTACGTTTTGCTCTGTTCGAATCTTTCCTGCGAGACACTTTCTCCCCATAGCCTACGAGACTCATTTTCTTTAGGAACCACTGACGTTCCGAATCAATTCAATACTTCACTCGACTCATAACTTGACCAGCTCAAACTCAAACGAGTACTTAATGCCAGATCCTGTTTGCAGATGTGGGTATTGCATTCTCTGGTCATTCTCCACTGGCTCGTTATCTTCGTCGAAGTGTTATCTTCGGCGAAGTGTTATCTCTTCAGGGGTCGCTCCCCTATCAATTGATCTCATGCCAGGATTGTGAACTAGTTAATAGTTCAGGAGATTACTGGGTCACATTCCAAGCATCACTTTTAACCATTAGTGGTTACTAACAACTTTCGTACAACCGTTAAATCGACTTGTACATCAATCAAAATGGTGTTCAACGTAGAAGAGTTTGTCGGTAATCCCTCTGTGGAGGAACTTAAAACAGCAACTGTAGCTGTGGAACAACTTAAATATATTGCTACAAACTATAATATTCCCTTCACTAGTCAAACAAGAAAACCCGAGTTGATGTCCCTAATTCTAGCTCATCTAGGTGACCCTGAGGAGGAGGCTGACCACCTCATGGAAAGCCCTACCTCTTTGGGTTCTGCAAACCCCGCAATCGCCCTAGAGATAGAGAGGGTGAAAATGCAGGCACTCCAGATGAAGCTAGAATATGAAAAAGAAGCAAGAGCACTTGAACACGAACGAAATGAAGAAAGTAAAGCACGTGAACGTGAACATCAATTCAGCGTGCTTCAGCTGCAGTCCTCAGACGGGGGGACTCGAACCCCTAATAGGTTGCAGATAACCAAATTTCTTCCTCTTATGCCTCAATTCTCGGATTACGATCCAGAAGCATTCTTTCGGGAATTCGAATCCTCTGCCATTCACTTCGATCTACCTAAGGAGGACTGGACATGGCTAGTCAAGCCCAAACTCAACGGTAAGGCCTTGGCAGTCCTAAACAATATCGAAGACCACTCCGATTACGAGGTAGTAAAAAGCGCTATTTTAGCAGCTTATGCAGTCACCACAGAGATATCGACAAACCTTCTGCAACATGAACAAGACATCTGGTCAAACATACTTGGAGTTTGCATCAGAGAAACTCCGAGCTTTGAGACACTGGCTTAAGTCGGCAGCTGTAACCACATATGACGATCTGGTAAACCTTGTAGCTCTAGAGGAATTCAAAAGGAAGATACCATACTCAATCATGTTGCACATCACTGATAAGGATGAGACTGAACTCTTAAAAGCCGCCAAATTGGCGGATGTCTTTTCACTAATACATCGCTCTATGCCCTCAGGAGACAAGAAACTTCAGCCTGTGGGTAAGTCAGGTGCAAGCTATAGCAAGGATGTAAAACCCGCAGAGAGTAGTGGTAGTGCCAAGTCTTTTCTCTCTTGCAGTTTTTGTAAAAAGGTGGGCCATCTCATAAAGAATTGTCCTGATCCTAGGTGTAAAGTAGCAAAGACCTCTACATTCTCTAAACCAGTCGCCTCTCTCAACACTCCTTCAGTACTTCCTCCCACTGACCCTTTTCAACCCTTCAGGTCTCAAGGTAAATCCGCTCTTCCAGGGATTGAGCAGCAGTACACGGGGGAGAAGGTACTCCTTAAAGATTTTCATCAAACCTTTCCCATACCTCTGGCTAGGGTGCACTTAAACTGTCCGTTGGTTGTGGGAGCAGTTACCATTGCTGTCAGTGAGGATAATTCTCTTCCTATCCCTAATGCTAATTTCCTGTTGGCTAATGATCTGGCTGGGGGACTAGTCGTTCCACCTATCATAACTAATGTCTCCCCATCAACCCTACAGCTGACATGGAAAAGGAGCAGCCTAACATTTTTCCTGAATGTGCAGTCACTCGAGCACAGTCTGTTGCCGCTGCTCCAGAGCCACCTCAGCCCTTACCAACCACCCTCCATCCTACGCCTCACGTTGGGGTTGGTAAGGTATTCACTGACCACTTACTTGCTGAGGCTCAAAAAGACGATACCACCCTGTCTCGATTTCATACCCAAGCTATACCTAAAGACCAGATCACTTCCTCACCTTCTTTCTATTACCAGGATAAAATTCTTATGAGATTGTATAAACCACCTCAACTTTTAGATGATGCCACTTGGGCTGAGCTCCATCAAGTAGTCCTACCCGTCACCTTAAGAGAGCCAGTGATGGAGATCGCTAATGGGAACCTAGCCGGCCATCATGGGATCAGGAAAACTTGTGAGAAGCTACTTAATGAGTTTTATTGGCCCGGTCTTAGGAAGGATGTTGCCTCATTTGTTAATTCTTGCCACACTTGCCAGGTAATGGGAAACCCAACCAGAATATCCCTCCTTATCCTCTTCAGCCCATCCAGGTGCCTGAAGAACCATTCTCAAAAATCATCATTGACATCGTGGGCCCATTACCCAAAACAAAGAAAGGTAACCAATACATCCTCACTGTCATGTGCCCTACCACCCGTTACCCAGAAGGTTTCCCTATCAAAAACATCTCTGCCAAAACTGTTGTATCCAAACTTACACACTTGTTTACCACTTTTGGCATCCCCAGGGAGATTCAGAGTGACCGTGGCACTAATTTCACGAGCGATCTCTTCACGGCAGTTCTCACCGAGCTTGGCATCACACAAACTTTATCTACGGCGTACCATCCACAGTCACAGGGAGCTTTAGAAAGATGTCACCAAACACTGAAGGCTCTTCTTCGTAAATTTTGTCACGATCAGGACCAGGACTGGGACGAGGCTCTTAAGTACCTTACGTCCTGTTTGCCATAAGAGAGACCCCTAACAAGTCCCTTGGAGTCTCCCCCTTTGTTACTGTATGGCCATAAGGTAAGAGGTCCCCTTAAAGTCATCAAGGACCAATTGCTTAATAACACCTCAAGCAAACTTGTCACTGTCACCCAGTATTTAGTTAAACTTAAAGACACACTAACCAAAGTTCGCTCCTTTGCCCGTGACAACCTCAAACAAACTCAAGGAGACATGAAGAAACACTTTGACACTAGAGCTAAAGTTAGAGAGTTCAAACCAGGTGATAAAGTCCTTGTCTTTATTCCAGTCCCAGGATCACCCCTGCAAACTAAATACCATGGTCCCTATACAGTCAATGAGAAGATCAGTGAACAAAATTACATTATAGACACTCCTAACCGCCGGAAAAGTACCCAGAAAATACACATTAACTTACTTAGATTATATAAAACTAGAGCTGGCCTTGCACCTGGCTCACCAGAGAGACCTGTATGTTCTATTTCGTTAGAAACCACCACCACTCATGCAGAAGGGACAAATAATTCATCCATATTATGTAACCCATCTAATTACCTGTCCCATCTCTCATCCTCTCAATCAAAAGACATCCTATCCATCCTTCACCAGTTTAATGTGTTCAATGATCATCCAAACCTGTGTAACCTCACCTCTCATGAAGTCAAGCTCCTCCCCGGCACCTCTCCTCTTCGTCACCCTCCATATCGCATAAGCCCCAGGAAACGTGACCAGATGAGGCAAGAGGTGGACTATCTACTCGAGCAGGGGCTGGCGAAACCCAGCCAGTCTCCTTGGGCGTCACCTTGTCTACTCGTCCCCAAGGAAGATGGACAGCTGCGTCTCTGCACCGACTACCGCAGGGTCAACGCTGTGACAGTCCCAGACGCCTACCCCCTGCCACGGATAGACGACTTGATAGATTAGTTTGGAAGGTCCAAGTATATAACATAGCTTGATTTATTGAAGGGCTATTATCAAATTCCCTCACAGAGAGCACAAGAGATATCCGCTTTCATCACTCCCTTTGGGCTCTACCAATATAATGTAATGCCTTTTGGGATGAGGAATGCCCCTTCAACCTTCCAGAGAGCCATGGATTATCTGTTACAGGATCTTATTGGAGTGTCCGTTTACCTAGACGACAGTCGAATTGTTACAGAGCATTGGGAGCAGCACCTTACGAGACTCAGGGATGTGCTGACAAGGCTGCAGGCAGCCCACTTCACCGTGAAGCTGGCTAAGACTACCTTCGGCCGAGCAACGGTGACGTACCTGGGCCACGTGGTGGGCAATGGCAGAGTACGACCCAAGGAAGCCAACATCTCTGCCATCCTTGAATACCCTGCCCCACTACTCGGAAGGCCCTGCGGCGCTTTCTGGGCATGGCAGGGTATTACAGGAGGTTCTGCCCTAACTTCGCGGCCGCCACTGTCCCTCTCACACGGCTCACGAGTGGAGCCGTACACTACTTGTGGACAGAGGATTGCCAGGCCGCCTTCGACCAACTCAAGAACTTCCTGGCCCAGGGTCCTGTACTCATCGCCCCAAACTTCACTCAGCCCTTTGCCCTGCAGACTGATGCCAGTGATGCCGCTCTTGGTGCTGTATTACTGCAGGAGGTGGAGGGTATCCTTCATCCAGTGGCGTACCACTCCAGCAAACTTAATATCCACCAGAGAAGATACAGCACCATTGAGAAAGAGCTCCTGGCCATCGTCTCAGCAATCCAGAAATTCGAATGCTACATACAGCCTGCTCAAGAACCACTCCAAGTCTACACAGACCACAATCCGTTGGCCTTCCTCAATCGCAGCAAGTTTACCAATCAGCGACTTCTCAGATGGTCCCTGTTTCTCCAGCCCTACAACCTGAATGTCAACCACTTAAAAGGGAGGGAGAACATCATCGCCGACGCCCTATCTCGCATCTAAAAACTCGACTTGACCAGAAGTCAACCACTACGACTCCACTGGGCAACAACGGCTACCTACAACTACAAATCAACCCAGTGGTGTCGTCTTCAGGGGGGAGGTATTACTGCAACCAGACTATCTCTGTTGCTAACTACTGAATTATCAATTATTGTACCTGTTGCTCCCTGAGCTAGCTTCGGCTAAGGCTTTAGGCTTATCAAATAGCCTTGGGCTATTTCAGAGGCATTGTCGAAACCTCCACAAAGTGTGAGAGTTAGTCTCATCTCAAAGGCCAAAGTGTACTCATCTCCTGAGGGTTCGGCTAGCAGCAACAACAACTCTCACGTCATCAGCCGAGTCAGTGAGTCAGTAACCACTTACAAAGTGACCAGTGAGCTATAGGAGGTGAACAATACAATTTTTCTCATATCTCATCATTTCTGTGTCCATCTTATCTTTTCATTCATCCATTCATCAGTGATTATCATCCATTTATTCATTGGTGGTGGTTATTATTATCTATTATTATTGTGTGTCATTGTGTGGGTTTCTTGTGTTTTCTTTTTCTCATTGTTATCTGTGTGTCATTTTGTCTTTGGTTTAATCTTCGTTTTGGTATATTATCTTGTTATTTTCACATACTTGAACTATTTTGTGCTTAATGACCTTCACACCATTTACTTGATTTAAACGACCATAAGGTCTTAAGAGCAAATAACGTAATTACTCTCACTTGCTACAGGTGTTGTTAATATTGTTGTTTCTTACTTATACATTAAATTTATGTTAAGGACTATCTTCGTATTTTCATCACCTCATTTAATGTTCGGGTAACCAGTTTCTTAAATTATCACCCTAGACAAAACTACTGTGTCGCTCGTAACATTATTGGGGGCCTGACCGGGATGATATGTAGTGGATTATTATAACTAATTCATTGTTATTTTCACCACTTCATCTTCGCTAATCATTTATTGTTTCATGTATGTTCGTTCACCTAGTATCACTCCTATTACTTTTGTAATCACTGTGTCACTGTGTTTGTTGGTGCTGTTTCATGTGCAACGTGATTGAGTGTAGGGATTGACTGTGCCTTTAATAACTAACCACGCAAAGGCCTAGCGTGGAGACTTTATCAGTTCCTCATACTCTTAATTACGTTTTGCTCTGTTCGAATCTTTCCTGTGAGACACTTTCTCCCCATAGCCTACGAGACTCATTTTCTTTAGGAACCACTGACGTTCCGAATCAATTCAATACTTCACTCGACTCATAACTTGACCAGCTCAAACTCAAACGAGTACTTAATGCCAGATCCTGTTTGCAGATGTGGGTATTGCATTCTCTGGTCATTCTCCACTGGCTCGTTATCTTCGTCGAAGTGTTATCTCTTCAGGGGTTGCTCCCCTATCAATTAATCTCATGCCAGGATTGTGAACTAGTTAATAGTTCAGGAGATTACTGTGTCACATTCCAAGCATCACTTTTAACCATTAGTGGTTACTAACAACTTTCGTACAACCGTTAAATCGACTTGTACATCAATCAAAATGGTGTTCAACGTAGAAGAGTTTGTCGGTAAACCCTCTGTGGAGGAACTTAAAACAGCAACTGTAACTGTGGAACAACTTAAATATATTGCTACAAACTATAATATTCCCTTCACTAGTCAAACAAGAAAACCCGAGTTGATGTCCCTAATTCTAGCTCATCTGGGTGACCCTGAGGAGGAGGCTGACCACCCTACCTCTTTGGGTTCTGCAAACCCCGCAATCGCCCTAGAGATAGGGAGGGTGAAAATGCAGGCACTCCAGATGAAGCTAGAATATGAAAAAGAAGCAAGAGCACTTGAACACGAACGAAATGAAGAAAGTAAAACACGTGAAAGGGAAGAGAAAGCACGTGAACGTGAACATCAACTCAGCGTGCTTCAGCTGCAGTCCTCAGACGGGGGGACTCGAACCCCTAATAGGTTGCAGATAACCAAATTTCTTCCTCTTATGCCTCAATTCTCGGATTACGATCCAGAAGCATTCTTTCGGGAATTCGAATCCTCTGCCATTCACTTCGATCTACCTAAGGAGGACTGGACATGGCTAGTCAAGCCCAAACTCAACGGTAAGGCCTTGGCAGTCCTAGACAATATCGAAGACAACTCGGATTACGAGGTAGTAAAAAGCGCTATTTTAGCAGCTTATGCAGTCACCACAGAGATATCGACAAACCTTCTGCAACATGAACAAGACATCTGGTCAAACATACTTGGAGTTTGCATCAGAGAAACTCCGAGCTTTGAGACACTGGCTTAAGTCGGCAGCTGTAACCACATATGACGATCTGGTAAACCTTGTAGCTCTAGAGGAATTCAAAAGGAAGATACCATACTCAATCATGTTGCACATCACTGATAAGGATGAGACTGAACTCTTAAAAGCCGCCAAATTGGCGGATGTCTTTTCACTAATACATCGCTCTATGCCCTCAGGAGACAAGACACTTCAGCCTGTGGGTAAGTCAGGTGCAAGCTATAGCAAGGATGTAAAACCCGCAGAGAGTAGTGGTAGTGCCAAGTCTATTCTCTCTTGCAGTTTTTGTAAAAAGGTGGGCCATCTCATAAAGAATTGTCCTGATCCTAAGTGTAAAGTAGCAAAGACCTCTACATTCTCTAAACCAGTCGCCTCTCTCAACACTCCTTCAGTACTTCCTCCCACTGACCCTTTTCAACCCTTCAGGTCTCAAGGTACTGTGGCTCTCAACACGGACTCTGAAGGGCACCCTCTCCAGATTATGCGGGATACTGCCTCTGCCCAATCTATCATTTTAAAATCCGCTCTTCCAGGGATTGAGCAGCAGTACACGGGGAGAAGGTACTCATAAAGATTTTCATCAAACCTTTCCCAAACCTCTGGCTAGGGTGCACTTAAACTGTCCGTTGGTTGTGGGAGCAGTTACCATTGCTGTCAATGAGGATAATTCTCTTCCTATCCCTAATGCTAATTTCCTGTTGGCTAATGATCTGGCTGGGGGACTAGTCGTTCCACCTATCATAACTAATGTCTCCCCATTGCATTACAACCCTACAGCTGACATGGAAAAGGAGCAGCCTAACATTTTCCTGAATGTGCAGTCACTCGAGCTCAGTCTGTTGCCTCAGCTCGAGAGCCACATCAGCACTTACCAAACACACTCCATCCTACGACTCACGTTTGGGTTGTTTATGTATTAAATGACCACTTAATTGTTGTTGCTCAAAATGACGATACCACCCTGTCTCGATTTCATACCCAAGCTATACCTAAAGACCAGATCACTTCCTCACCTTCTTTCATTACCAGGATAAAATTCTTATGAGATTGTATAAACCACCTCAACTTTTAGATGATGCCACTTGGGCTGAGCTCCATCAAGTAGTCCTACCCGTCACCTTATGAGAGCCAGTGATGGAGATCGCTCATGGGAACCTAGCTGGCCATCATGGGATCAGGAAAACTTGTGAAGCTACTTAATGAGTTTTATTGGTCTGGTCTTAGGAAGGATGTTGCCTCATTTGTTAATTCTTGCCACACTTGCCAGGTAATGGGAAACCCAACCAGAATATCCCTCCTTATCCTCTTCAGCCCATCCAGGTGCCTGAAGAACCATTCTCAAAAATCATCATTGACATCGTGGGCCCATTACCCAAAACAAAGAAAGGTAACCAATACATCCTCACTGTCATGTGCCCTACCACCCGTTACCCAGAAGGTTTCCCTATCAAAACATCTCTGCCAAAACTGTTGTATCCAAACTTACACACTTGTTTACCACTTTGGCATCCCCAGGAGATTCAGAGTGACTGTGGTACTAATTTCACGAGCGATCTCTTCACGGCAGTTCTCACCGAGCTTGGCATCACACAAACTTTATCTACGGCGTACCATCCACAGTCACAGGAGCTTTAGAAAGATGTCACCAAACACTGAAGGCTCTTCTTCGTAAATTTTGTCACGATCAGGACCAGGACTGGGACGAGGCTCTTAAGTACCTTACGTCCTGTTTGCCATAAGAGAGACCCCTAACAAGTCCCTTGGAGTCTCCCCCTTTGAGTTACTGTATGGCCATAAGGTAAGAGGTCCCCTTAAAGTCATCAAGGACCAATTGCTTAATAACACCTCAAGCAAACTTGTCACTGTCACCCAGTATTTAGTTAAACTTAAAGACACACTAACCAAAGTTCGCTCCTTTGCCCGTGACAACCTCAAACAAACTCAAGGAGACATGAAGAAACACTTTGACACTAGAGCTAAAGTTAGAGAGTTCAAACCAGGTGATAAAGTCCTTGTCTTTATTCCAGTCCCAGGATCACCCCTGCAAACTAAATACCATGGTCCCTATACAGTCAATGAGAAGATCAGTGAACAAAATTACATTATAGACACTCCTAACCGCCGGAAAAGTACCCAGAAAATACACATTAACTTACTTAGATTATATAAAACTAGAGCTGGCCTTGCACCTGGCTCACCAGAGAGACCTGTATGTTCTATTTCGTTAGAAACCACCACCACTCATGCAGAAGGGACAAATAATTCATCCATATTATGTAACCCATCTAATTACCTGTCCCATCTCTCATCCTCTCAATCAAAAGACATCCTATCCATCCTTCACCAGTTTAATGTGTTCAATGATCATCCAAACCTGTGTAACCTCACCTCTCCTTGAAGTCAAGCTCCTCCTCGGCACCTCTCCTCTTCGTCACCTCCATATCGCATAAGCCCCAGGAAACGTGACCAGATGAGGCAAGAGGTGGACTATCTACTCGAGCAGGGGCTGGCGAAACCCAGCCAGTCTCCTTGGGCGTCACCTTGTCTACTCGTCCCAAGGAAGATGGACAGCTGCGTCTCTGCACCGACTACCACTTAGGGTCAACGCTGTGACGGTCCCAGACGCCTACCCCCTGCCACGGATAGACGACTTGATCGATGAGGTGGGAAGGTCCCAGTATATAACAAAGCTGGATTTATTAGGGCTATTATCAAATTCCCCTCACAGAGAGAGCACAAGAGATATCCGCTTTCATCACTCCCTTTGGGCTCTACCAATATAATGTAATGCCTTTTGGGATGAGGAATGCCTTCAACCTTCGAGAGCCATGGATTATCTGTTACAGGATCTTATTGGAGTGTCCGTTTACCTAGACGACATTCTAATTTTTACAGAGCATTGGGAGCAGCACCTTACGAGACTCAGGGATGTGCTGACAAGGCTGCAGGCAGCCCACTTCACCGTGAAGCTGGCTAAGACTACCTTCGGCCGAGCAACGGTGACGTACCTGGGCCACGTGGTGGGCAATGGCAGAGTACGACCCAAGGAAGCCAACATCTCTGCCATCCTTGAATACCCTGCCCCACTACTCGGAAGGCTCTGCGGCGCTTTCTGGGCATGGCAGGGTATTACAGGAGTTCTGCCCTAACTCGCGGCCGCCACTGTCCCTCTCACACGGCTCACAGGTGGAGCCGTACACTACTTAATGGACAGAGGATTGCCAGGCCGCCTTCGACCAACTCCAAGAACTTCCTGGCCCAGGGTCCTGTACTCATCGCCCCAAACTTCACTCAGCCCTTTGCCCTGCAGACTGATGCCAGTGATGCCGCTCTTGGTGCTGTATTACTGCAGGAGGTGGAGGGTATCCTTCATCAGTGGCGTACCACTCCAGCAAACTTAATATCCACCAGAGAAGATACAGCACCATTGAGAAAGAGCTCCTGGCCATCGTCTCAGCAATCCAGAAATTCGAATGCCATACAGCCTGCTCAAGAACCACTCCAAGTCTACACAGACCACAATCCGTTGGCCTTCCTCAATCGCAGCAAGTTTACCAATCAGCGACTTCTCAGATGGTCCTGTTTCTCCAGCCCTACAACCTGAATGTCAACCACTTAAAAGGGAGGAGAACATCATCGCCGACGCCCTATCTCGCATCTAAAACTCGACTTGACCAGAAGTCAACCACTACGACTCCACTGGGCAACAACGGCTACCTACAACTACAAATCAACCCAGTGGTGTCGTCTTCAGGGGAGGGTATTACTGCAACCAGACTATCTCTGTTGCTAACTATCAAGAATTATCAATTATTGTACCTGTTGCTCCCTGAGCTAGCTTCAGCTAAGGCTTTGGAAGCTTATCAAATAGCCTTGGGCTATGTTCTAGAGGCATTAATCGAAACCTCCACAAAGTGTGAGAGTTAGTCTCATCTCAAAGCGCCAAAGTGTACTCATCTCCTGAGGTTCGGCTAGCAGCAACAACAACTCTCACGTCATCAGCCGAGTCAGTGAGTCAGTAACCACTTACATAGACAAAGTGTGTTGTGCACCTCTGAAGATCTATTATGACCAGACACTCACATTATATGAGCATACATCACGTGAGCCAGTCGATCTAGAGCGAAATTTGTTCAACTCCTTATCTCTGTGTGAAACAAAGGTTTGTCTTGTTGAGGAGAATGTACGCAAAAGTTTTTCTCTACTGGAGTCTTTCAATTGACAGAACCAAATTTGATGAATCACGGCTCAGTAGTTCAAAAGATGTAAGCATACAATCGGTGGATCATGCCAGCAGCCCTGAGAATGAGAGCGCATTCCTATTATACCACCTGCTCAAGAAGAGGACACACTTGCCTCAAAAAACACAGTTTTTCCACTTACCTATCCACTAGACACAATCTTCAAACAACTATCCCCTATTCTTTGACAACACTCAGCCTATCACCTTCTTCAACACTAAACATCCTCGGTCTATCCTTAACTCAAAATCTCAACTGGAAACTTCATTATCTCTTCTCTTACTAAATCAGCTTCCTCGAAGCTGGGCATTCTGTATAAATCTCCGCCAGTTCTTCTCCCCCGCGCAGTTGCTGGCAATATCCATACAGGAAGCCTTGTCCGCCCCCTCGTATGGAGTATGCATCTCGCATATTTGGGGGGCTCACTCCACCACCCCCTCTCCTTGACAGAGTGGAGTCTAAGGCTCTTCGTCTCCATCAGCTCTCCTCCCTCTTACTGAAGTCTTCTGCCTCTTAAGTTCCCTAACGCCGCCATGCTGCTCTCTT
>NW_026111987.1:744509-789509 GCF_024679095.1 Eriocheir sinensis
ACGGTAAATAAGATATGCACCAACTCTTTTTACAATAGTTATGGAGTGGAGAAAGGAGAGAAAAAACACTTAAATGGTAAGTCAATTAGCTACGCACGGCAATATAACGCAACCACAAACCCTTAAGGAATACGCCAATAGTGTTCTGAATTGTGTGAAGGAGAAAGAACACTGAAAGGCGGTAAATGTATACGCACCAACTCTTTTTAAATACAGCTCTGGAGTGAAGGAAAGAGAAAAAACATTGAAATTATAATACTCAGTTACGTAAAGCATAAAAATACATGTAATCAACCCCTAAGGAAGATTCTAATGCCATTCCTAAGTGTATAAAGGAGTAAGAACACTGAAATGCGGTAATTATATATCCATTACCTCTTTTAAATACTGTTCTAGAGTGAAATAAAGAGAAAGAACATTGAAGGTATACTACTCAGTTACGTACGGCAAGAGAATACATGTATCAACCCTCAAGGAATATTCTAATACCATTCTGAATTGTATAAAGAACACAGAAATGTGGTAAAAAAAAAAAAGGAATTACATGACTCCAGACTGGAGGTTGTAGAACGCTTAACCTCAGACCATTCTATCATTTCCGATTGGGGTAAAAGGAACCTTGTGTCCTTCAATGCCTCAAAAATCCAGTTTCTCCACCTATCAACTCGACACAATCTTCCAAACACCTATCCCTTATTCTTCGACAACACTCAGCTGTCGCCGTCTTCAGCACCAAACATCCTCGGTCTATCCTTAACTCAAAATCTTAACTGGAAACTTCATATCTCTCTCACTAAATTAGCTTCCTCGAGGTTGGGCGTTCTGTATCGTCTCCGCCAGTTCTTCTCCCCCGCACAGTTGCTGTCCATATACAGGGGCCTTGTGCGCCATCGTATGGAGTATGCATCTCACGTGTGTGGGGGCTCTACTCACACAGCTCTTCTGGACAGAGTGGAGTCTAATGCCCGAGTCACACATTCACGACAATGACTCCCGGCGCTCTCCCGACTCAGACCACGCCTCCCACCGTCGGGCCGCACGCCGACAGTTTTGGACATTTAAAAAAAAATCGGGGCCCTCCCCGATATCTGTCACCCGTCGCGAATAAGCTACGGCTGTCGGATGTCCATCTCAGCGACGTCGTAACAACGTCGTTTCGACATCGGCTATGGTCGGCACTCAAGGGGATGGACTTACGATGGTCGTTACGTACGTCTGGCAGCGCGACATTCCAAAACTGGCAGCGCGTGGTCTGATGTCGGGAGGGCGCCGGGAGTCATTGTCGCGAATGTGTGACTGGGGCTTAAGGCTCTTCGTCTCATCAGCTGGCGATTACGAGAGAGAGAGAGAGAGAGAGAGAGAGAGAGAGAGAGAGAGAGAGAGAGAGAGAGAGAGAGAGAGTAATCTAACCTAATCTCGCCTTACCTAACCCTAACCGAACCTAACCTAACCTAATGTAGCCTTACTTAATATAGCGTAAAGTAATGCATGAAGACCTAACCTAACTTAGCTATCGTTACCTGACCTAACTTAGCCTAAACTATCCTAGCGAGAGGGCGAGGGCGAGAGAATGCGAGAGAGGGTAAGGGGAGAGAGGGGCGAGTCTAGAGGAATACAGGTAGACCTCACCCAGCTTACACTAGTCTTATACCTAACCTAATATAATCTAACCTAATATATCCTAGCGAGAGGGAGCAGACAAGGGAAGGAGAGGTAAGAGGCATGATGGGGATGAATCTATCTTAGCGAGAAGGAAAGGGCGAAGGAGAGGGAGAGGGTGAGAGGGACAACTTACCTAACCTAACCTCACCTACTCTTACCTACTCTAACTTTAAATAGTCTTACCTAATCTAGCTTTATCTAGCCTTACATAACCTAATATATCCAAGGGAGCAGGTAGGAGCGAGATAAAGGGAATGCCAGTGCGAGGCAAGGAGTGCAAGGGGGACGACTCAACCTAACCTTACCTTACCTAACCTAACCTAACGTAACCCAATCTTAACTAGCGAGCAGACAATTAAGCCAGAGTCAGCATCCCACCTAGACAATTAAACCAAGGTCACCATACCACCCAGACTAATAAGCCAGGATCTGCATCCTACCCAGACAATTAAGCCAAGGTCAGCATCCCACCCACGGAGTTCAGCCAAGGTCTGCATCTTACCCAGACAATTAAGCCAAGGTCTGCATCCTACCCAGACAATTAAGCCAGGGTCTGCATCTCACCCAGACAATTAAGCCAAGGTCAGCATCCCACCTAGACAATGAAGCCAAGGTCAGCATCCCACCTAGACAATTAAGCCAAGGTCAGCATCCTACCTACACAATTAAGCCAGGGTCAGCATCCCACCTAGACAATTAGGCCAAGGTCAGCATACCACCCAGACAAATTAGCCAAGGCCAGCATCCCACCTAGACAATGCAGCCAAGGTCAGCATCCCACCTAGACAATTAAGCCAGGGTCAACATTACACCTAGACAATTAAGCCAGGGTCAACATCCCACCCAGACAATTAAGCCAAGGTCAGCATCCCACCCAGACAATTAAGCCAGGGTCAGCATCCCACCTAGACAATTAAGCCAGGGTCAGCATCCCACCTAGACAATTAAGCCAAGGTCAGCATACCACCCAGACGAATAAGCCAAGGTCTGCATCTCACCCAGACAATTAAGCCAAGGTCTGCATCCAAAACAGACAATTAAGCCAGGGTAAGCATCCCATCCAGACAATTAAGCCAGGGTCAGCATCCCAAACAGCCAATTAAGCCAGGGTCAGCATCTCACCCAGACAGTTAAGCCAAGGTCAGCATCCCACCCAGATAATTAAGAAAAGGTCAGCATCCCACCCTGACAATTAAATCAGTGTCAGCATCCCACCCTGACAATTAAGCTAGGGTCACCATCCCACCCTGACAATTAGGCCACGGTCAGCATCCCACCTAGACAATTAAGCCAAGGTCAACAACCAACCCTGGCAATTGAGCCAGGGTCACAATCCCACCCTGACAATTGAGCCAGGGTCAGCATCCCACCCAGGCAGTTAAGCCAGGGTCATCATCCCACCATGGCAGTTAAGCCAGGGTCAGCATCCCACCCAGGCAGTTGAGCCAGGGTCATCATCCCACCCAGGCGGTTAAGCCATGGTCAGCATCCCACCCAGACAGTTAAGCGAGGGTCAGCATCCCACCCAGGCAGTTGAGCCAGGGTCAGCATCCCACCCATGCAATTAAGCGAGGGTCAGCATCCAACAGAAGCAGTAAAGCCTAGGTCAGCATCCCACCCAGGCAGTTATGCCAGGGTCAGCATCCTACCCAGGCAGTTAAGCCAAGGTCAGCATTCCACCCAGGCAGTTAAGTCAGGGTCAGCATCCAACCCAGGCAGTTAAGCCAGGGTCAGCATCCCACCCAGGCAGTTAAGCCAGGGTCAGCATCCCACCCAGGCAGTTAAGCCAGGGTCAGCATCCCACCCAAGAAATTAAGCCAGGGTCAGCATCCTACCCAGGCAGTTAAGCCAAGGTCAGTATCCCACCCATGCATTTAAGCCAGGGTCTGCATCCCAACCAGGTAGTTAAGCCAACTTCAGCATCCCACCCATGCAGTTAAGCCAGGGTCAGCATCCTACCAGGCAGTTAATCCAGGGTCAGCATAATACCCAGGCAGTTAAGCCAGGGTCAGCATCCTACCCAGACAGTTAAGCCAGGGTCAGCATCCCACCATGCAGTTAAGCCAGGGTCAGCATCCTACCCAGGCAGTTAAGCTAAGGTCAGCATCCCACCCAGGCAGTTAAGCGAGGGTCAGCATCCCACCCAGGCAGTTAAGCCAAGGTCAGCATCTTACCCAGGCAGTTAAGCCAAGGTCAGCAGCCCATCCAGGCAGTTAAGCCAGAGTCAGCATCCTACCCAGCCAATTAAACCAAGGTCAGCATCATACCCAGGCAGTTAAGCCAGGTCAGCATCCCACCCAGACAATTAAGCCAAGGTCAGCATCCCACCCAGCCAGTTAAGCCAAGGGCAGCATCCCACCCAAGCAATTAAGCCAGGGTCAACATCCCACCCAGGCAATTAAGCCAGGGTCAGCATCCCACCCAGGCAATTAAGCCAGGGTCAGCATCCCACCCAGGCAATTAAGCCAGGGTCTGCATCCCAAACAGACAATTAAGCCAGGGTCTGCATCCCACCCAGGCAATTAAGCAAGGGTCAGCATCCCACCCAGGCAATTAAGCCAGGGTTAGCATCCCACCCAGGCAATTAAGCCAGGGTCAGCATCCCACCCAGGCAATTAAGCCAGGGTCTGCATCCCAAACAGACAATTAAGCCAGGGTCAGCATCCCATCTAGGCAGTTAAGCCAGGGTCAGCATCCCACCCAGGAAATTAAGCCAAGGTCAGCATCCCACCAAGACAATTAAGCCAGGATCAGCATCTCACCCAGGCGATTAAGCCAGGGTCTGCATCTCAAACAGGCAATTAAACCAGGGTCAGCATCCCACCCAGGCAATTAAGCCAAGGTCAGCATCCCACCCAGGCAGTTAAGCCAAGGTCAGCATCCCACCCAGGCAATTAAGCCGAGGTCAGCATCCCACCCAGGCAGTTAAGCCAATGTCAGCATCCCACCCAGGCAGTTAAGCCAGGGTCAGCATCCCACCCAGGCAGTTAAGCCAAGGTCAGCATCCAACCCAGGCTATTAAGCCAGGGTCTGCATCCCAAACAGACAATTAACCCAGGGTCAGCATCCCATCTAGGCAGTTAAGCCAGGGTCAGCATCCCACCCTGGCAATTAAGCCAAGATCAGCATCCCACCCAGGCAGTTAAGCCAAGGTCAGCATCCCACCCAGGCAGTTAAGCCAGGGTCAGCATCCCTCCCAGGCAGTTAAGCCAGGGTCAGCATCCCACCCAGGCAGTTAAGCCAAGGTCAGCATCCCACCCAGGCAGTTAAGCCAGGGTCAGCATCCCACCCAGGCAGTTAAGCCAAGGTCAGCATCCCACCCAGGCAGTTAAGCCAAGGTCAGCATCCCACCCAGGCAGTTAAGCCAGGGTCAGCATCCCACCCAGGCAGTTAAGCCAAGGTCAGCATCCAACCCAGGCAGTTAAGCCAAGGTCAGCATCTTACCCAGGCAGTTAAGCTAAGGTCAGCATCCCACCCAAGCAGTTAAGCCAGGGTCAGCATCCCACCCAGGCGATTAAGCCAGGGTCTGCATCCCACCCAGGCAATTAAACCAGGGTCAGCATCCCACCCTGGCAATTAAGCCAAGGTCAGCATCCCACCCAGACAGTTAAGCCAAGGTCAGCATCCCACCCAGGCAGTTAAGCCAGGGTCAGCATCCCACCCAGGCAGTTAAGCCAAGGTCAGCATCCAACCCAGGCAGTTAAGCCAGGGTCAGCATCCCACCCAGGCAATTAAGCCAGGGTTAGCATCCCACCCATACAGTTAAGCCAAGGTCACCATCCCACCCAGGCATTTAAGCCAGGGTCCTCATCCCACCAAGGCGGTGGCGTAGGTGGTAGTGTACTGGGCTCACATTCACCGCGTGATGGACGACGCGGGTTCGAATCCCCACGCTACCACTCGGATTTTTCAGTCACCGCCGAGTGGCTTAAAACTACCCACATGCTGTCCTGAAGACCACCCATCAACTCGGACTCTAGAGGAAGCCGTCCAAGCGAATCAAGAACGAGTTCCGGGGGGCAGCATGAGCCAATGCAAGATGGCGCCACTATAAAACACTCGCCTGCGCCAGAACGGGCTGGGCCGACCATCAGGCCCCACCTGGAAGAAGCCTTGGGCCGACCATCAGGCACCACCGGGAAGATGCCTACCGGCGCAATAGGCAACAACGTAAAAAAAAAAAAAAAAAAAAAAAAGGTCAGCATCCCACCCAGGCAGTTAAGCCAAGGTCAGCATCCCACCCAGGCAGTTAAGCCAGGGTCAGCATTCCACTCAGGCAGTTAAGCCAAGGTCAGCATCCAACCCAGGCAGTTAAGCCAGGGTCAGCATCCCAACCAGGCAATTAAGCCAGTGTTAGCATCCCACCCAGGCAGTTAAGCAAAGATCAGCATCCCACCCAGGCAGTTAAGCCAAGGTCAGCATCCAACCCAGGCAGTTAAGCCAGGGTCATCATCCCACCCAGGCAGCTAAGCCAAGGTCAGCATCCCACCTAGGCAGTTAAGCCAAGGTCACCATCCCACCCAGGCATTTAAGCCAGGGTCCTCATCCCACCAAAGCAGTTAAGCCAAGGTCAGCATCCCACCTAGGCAGTTAAGCCAAGGTCAGCATCCCATCCAGGCAGTTAAACCAAGGTCAGCATCCCATCCAGGCAATTAAGCCAAGGTCAGCATCCCATCCAGGCAGTTAAGCCAGGGTCAGCATCCCACTCAGGCAGTTAAGCCAAGGTCAGCATCCAACCCAGGCAGTTAAGCCAGGGTCAGCATCCCACCCAGGCAATTAAGCCAGGGTTAGCATCCCACCCAGGCAGTTAAGCCAAGGTCAGCATCCCACCCAGGCAGTTAAGCCAAGGTCAGCATCCCACCCAGGCATTTAAGCCAGGGTCCTCATCCCACCCAGGCAGTTAACCCAGGGTCAGCATCCCACCCAGGTAGTTAAGCCAAGGTCGGCATCCCACCCAGGCAATTAAACCAGGGTCAGCATCCCACCCAGGTAGTTAAGCCAGGGTCAGCATCCCACCCAGGCAATTAAACCAGGGTCAGCATCCCACCCAGGCAGTTAAGCCAGGGTCAGCATCCCTCCCAGGCAGTTATGCCAGAGTCAGCATCCCACCCAAGCAGTTATGCCAGGGTCAGCATCCCACCCAGGCAGTTAAGCCAGGGTCAGCATCCCACCCAGGCAGTTATGCCAGGGTCAGCATCCCACCCAGGCAGTTAAGCCAGGGTCAGCGTCCCTCCCAGGCAGTTAAGCCAAGGTCAGCATCCCACCCAGGCAGTTAAGCCAGGGTCAGCGTCCCTCCCAGGCAGTTAAGCCAGGGTCAGCATCCCACCCAGGCAGTTAAGCCAAGGTCAGCATCCCACCCAGGCAGTTAAGCCAGGGTCAGCATCCCACCCAGGCAGTTAAGCCAAGGTCAGCATCCCACCCAGGCAGTTAAGCCAAGGTCAGCATCCCACCCAGGCAGTTAAGCTAAGGTCAGCATCCCACCCAAGCAGTTAAGCGAAGGTCAGCATCCCATCCAGGCAGTTAAGCCAGGGTCAGCATCCCACTCAGGCAGTTAAGCCAAGGTCAGCATCCAACCCAGGCTGTTAAGCCAGGGTCAGCATCCCACCCAGGCAATTAAGCCAGGGTTAGCATCCCACCTAGGCAGTTAAGCCAAGGTCAGCATCCCACCCAGGCAGTTAAGCCAAGGTTAGCATCCCACCCAGGCAATTAAGCCAGGGTCATCATCCCACCCAGGCAGTTAAGCCAATGTCAACATCCCACCCAGGCAGTTAAGCCAAGGTCAGCATCCCACCCAGGCATTTAAGCCAGGGTCCTCATCCCACCAAGGCAGTTAACCCAGGGTCAGCATCCCACCCAGACAGTTAAGCCAAGGTCGGCATCCCACCCAGGTAGTTAAGCCAAGGTCGGCATCCCACCCAGGCAGTTAAGCCAGGGTCAGCATCCCACCCAGGTAGTTAAGCCAAGGTCGGCATCCCACCCAGGCAATTAAACCAGGGTCAGCATCCCACCCAGGTAGTTAAGCCTGGTCAGCATCCCACCCAGGCAATTAAACCAGGGTCAGCATCCCACCCAGGCAGTTAAGCCAGGGTCAGCATCCCTCCCAGGCAGTTATGCCAGGGTCAGCATCCCACCCAGGCAGTTAAGCCAGGGTCAGCATCCCTCCCAGGCAGTTATGCCAGGGTCAGCATCCCACCCAGGCAGTTAAGCCAAAGTCAGCATCCCACCCAGGCAGTTAAGCCAAGGTCAGCATCCCACCCAGGCAGTTAAGCCAGGGTCAGCATCCTTCCCAGGTAGTTAAGCCAGAGTCAGCATCCCACCCAGGCAGTTAAGCCAGGGTCAGCATCCCACCCAGGTAGTTAAGCCAAGGTCAGCATCCCACCCAGGCAGTTAAGCCAAGGTCAGCATCCCACCCAGGCAGTTAAGCTAAGGTCAGCATCCCACCCAAGCAGTTAACCCAGGGTCAGTATCCCACCCAGGCAATTAAGCCAAGGTCAGCATCCCACCCAGGCAGTTAAGCTAAGGTCAGCATCCCTCCCAGGCAGTTAAGCCAAGGTCAGCATCCCACCCAGACAATTAAGCCAAGGTCAGCATCCCACCCAGGCAGTTAAGCCAAGGTCAGCATCCCACCCAGACAATTAAGCCAAGGTCAGCATCCCACCCAGGCAGTTAAGCCAAGGTCAGCATCCCACCCAGGCAGTTAAGCCAGGGTGTAGCTACATGGAATCCGGGCCACTAAGCCAGGGTCTTCATCCCTTCCCATTACTTTTATTTTTGATACCCTTCCGTTGTTGTGGTCTTCCCCCTTCTCCCAAACAGACACACTCACACAGTCATATTGTTTATGCAGTTGGCAACGTTTTTTTCTGCATTTTACAAGATTTTCTTCAAGCGCCGGAAGACTGTTGTGAGTGGAATCCTTGCTCCTTTTTCAACGTTAAACTTAAATCCTTATTTAAATTAAAGTTAAACTGAACTGAAACTTAACCAAGTTGTAAAACCTTGCACACATTTTTTTTTTTTTTTTTGGTCTCATTATTTTTTTTTTTTTTTTTTTTTTTTTTTGAAGGCCATAGCTCTGCCGGGCAGGGCGGGTGAAGTGCTTAGTGCAGCGTTTTGGCACTCTTCGCTTCTGGCGCCGACTGCTCCTCCCCTTCCCTCGGTCGCTTCACCCTCGGTAGAAAAGGCCTAACAAACTGCTCAATCGGCCAGCCGGCCTCTCTATACATCCTTTCCTCCTGTTGCTTGATCCTCTCAGCATCCCGCCTCACCGTCTCTTGGGCCGCGAGAAACTGCGCCCTGACCTCCGCCATGTTCTCCCCCGGCCTCTCTCCCAGCCAGCTGGCTCGCAGTTCAAGATACTGCTCCCACTTCTCCTCTTCACGTCTCCGTTTGGCCTCCTTTCTGTCCTCCGCTCTCTCCCTGGCCCGTCTCTTTTTCTCCTCCTCCTCTTGCTCTCGCAGCAGGCGGTCCCGGTGTTCAACAAACCTCTTCCACTCCTCCTGCTGACGGATCCGTTCCTCTTCCCGCCTCTCCCTCTCCTGCTCGTACAGCATCTGTCTGTACTCCCTCTCCTGCTCCATCCTTTCCTCCTCCTCCTCCAGCCAGCGACGCTCCTCCTCCTCCTCCCTCTCCTTGCGGCGGCGATGTCTCCAGTACTTCCGATCGGCTCGCCGCTTTTCCCGCTCAAATTCTGCCTCCGCGCTCCCCTTGGGGCGCTTCTTAGGCTCCTTTTCCTTCTTTTTCTCTCTCGGCGGGGCCTCGCTCTGACCCCCTTCCTTCCCGAAACACTTGGTGCATCCGGGCTTCCCGCAGCCCCCTTTCTTCGACGACTTCTTCTCTTTCCGAGGGGCCTCCTGCCCGCCCTCAGCCCGCTGAGCTTTCCTCCTGAAGCACTTGGTGCACCCAGGCTTCCCGCAGCCCCCCTTCTTCCGCGGCAGGCCCCCCTCCTCCCGCTCCTTCAGCACCCTGAAGGCAGACTGTAGCGCCTGGAACTGCTTGGTGGCAGCCTTAATATTGTCCGGGTTTTTGTCGGGGTGAAGCCGCAGGGCCGCCTTGTGGTAGGCCTTCTTCACCTCGGCGAAGGGCGCGTCCTCGGCCACGCCAAGGAAGTGGTAGATGCTGCGTTGCGGGCAGGCCATCTGGGCTCTCGTGCTATCATAAAGGCGTCGATTCAACACGTCACCTCGGTTTGGCATTGGCGGATTTAGGTAGCCTGGAGTTGACATTGCACCCCCCCGAGTCTAGAGCTGGTGGCACCCAAGACCTGGGTGACACCTGCTGTTGAACTCTGACGACTTCACGCGCCTCACTCCCCCTGTTTCCTGACATTGTCGCTTGATATTAAGAAAACTGCGGCCGCCATCGTCTCCCGCAGAAACTTCCGCATCATATTGCCGCGAATCTGCAACAATACTGTGAACATAAGGATGCACATAATTATCTTTTCGCGCATGTTATTGAGATCCATGAAAGGACATGTTTCCTTCCCTCTAAAACGGCGTCCACTCAATGCGTGACTTGTTATAATTCCCCTGCCATTCCTCTGCTTCCCTTCCCTTCCCCTGGCACCCCCCCATCCCCCAACTTCCGCCCCCTGTCATTCCTTTGCTTCCCTTCCCCTGCCGCCCACACCTTACCCCTTCCTACCCCTTGCCATTCCTCTGTGTCCCTTCCCCTCGCCACCCCGTCTCTGCCTTCCTTCCCCTTGCCATTCCTTTGCCTCCCTTCTTTCTTTCCCCTGCCACGCCCTACCTGGATTCCTTCCTCCCCCCTTCCATTCCTCTGTTTTCCTTCCCCTGCCGCACCCTTTCTTGTCATCCTTCCGCCCCCCTGCCCTTCTTCTGCTTCCATTCTTTAACCCTACCTCACCAACCCTATCTCACTTCCTCCCCCTGCCATTCCTCTGCTTCGCTTTCCCTGCCGCGCCCTCCCTGCCTTCCTTCCTCCCCTTGACGTTATTAGAACTTAATTTATCTGATTAAATTTGAAAACGTCTAATGTCTGGGCGAAGAAGGGAGAGAGGGAGAAGGCGAGGGGGAGGGTGTGAGAGGGAGGAGTCCAGAGGAATGCACGATGACCTAACTTAACTCTGCCTTACCTGACCTGACCTAACTTAACCTAATCTATCTTAGCGACAGGGCAAGGGCGAGAGAGAGGGAGAGGGTGAGAGGGACGACTTACCTAACCTAACTATACCAAGCCTTACCTAACCTAACAACCTAATTTATCTTAGCGAGAGGGCAAGGGGGAGGCGAGGGAGAGGGGGGAGGCGAGCGAGAGGGGGGAGGCGAGCGAGAGGGGGGGAGGCTAGGGAGAAGGGGGGAGGCGAGGGAGAAGGGAGGAGGCGAGGGGGAGGGGGAGGGTGTGAGAGGGACGAGTCTAGAGGAATCCACGAAGACCTAACCTAACTTACTATAGCGTTACCTAACCTAATCTATACAAGCTAGAGGGACCAGGCAAGGGAGGGGGAGGTAATGGATGTGACAGGGAGGCTAGAGAAATGCAAAACGACCTAACCTAACCTAATCTATCTTAACTAGAGGGCAAGGGCGAGAGAGAGGGTGAGGGTAAGGGTTTAAGAGAGACGACTTCACTTAACCTAACTTTACCTAGCCTTACCTAACCTAACCTAACCTAACCTAATCTATCTTAACGAGTCGACAAGGCCGAGAGAGAGGGAGAGGGTAAGGGTGTAAGAGGGACGCCTTCGCTTAACCTAACTTAACCTAGCTTATCCTAGCCTTACTGAACCACATCTAACCTTACCTAACTTTCCTAGCCTTACCTAACCTCACCTAGCACCTAGCCTTCCCTAACCTAACTAACATTGCCGAGCCTTACCTAAGCTAACCTATCTTAACCTAGCTTTACCTTACCTAACCTACCTTAACCTATCCTCACTTAACCTAACATAATCTAATATATTCCAGAGAGAGAGAGAGAGAGAGAGAGAGAGAGAGAGAGAGAGAGAGAGAGAGAGAGAGAGAGAGAGAGAGAGAGAGAGAGAGAGAGAGAGAGAGAGAGAGGGGGGGGGGGCGGTAGGCAGAACAGGTTTAGGGGAGGCGGTGGCTGAACGGATAGCGAGACGGCCCCGCGTTCAGGAGGACGCGAGTTCAATCCCCAACCTGTGCCACCAAACTGGGATTTTTCAGCCGCCGCCGAGTGGCTTAAAACTACCCACATGCTGCCCAGAAGACCACCTATCAACCCGGACTCTAGATTCTAGGATTAAAGATGAGCTCCGGGAGGGCAGCATGAGCCAATGCAAGATGGCGCCACTATAAACATTCGCCAGCGCCAGAACGGGCTGAGCCGACCATCAGGACCCACCGGGAAGAAGCCTTGGAACGACCATCAGGATCCATCGGGAAGAAGCCTACCGGCGCAATAGGCCAAGATGTAAAAAAAAAAAAAAAATTTTAAATAGTCAGTGACGTGAGGCTGTCGGAGACCGTCTTGCTCCACCTGTACTGTGTCTCTGCCTGCCTGCCTGCCCCCCGCTGCCCCCCCCGCCACCCACCCACCTCCCACCCTCTCTACCCCCTCCACTACCCATCCACCCATTTACACACACCCACAACTCTGACTCTCCACCTTCCCTTCCATTCCTTTCCCTTCCATTCCCTTCCCTTTCTTAACGCTGATTAATCCTTCTCCTTTTTTTTCCATTCTACGTCCTCCTCCTCCTCCTCCTCCTCCTATTCCTTTTTCTCCTCCTTATCAGACTCCTCCTCCACATATTCTTCATTTCCTTCTCCTTCTTCTCCTGCACCTTCTTCTCCTTCTTCTTCTCTTCCTTCTCTCCTGCTTCTCTTCTCCCAAACCTTTTATTTAACCTTCCTTTCTTCTTCCTTCTCTTCTTTTCTTCTTCTTCTTCTGCTTCTTCTTTTTCTTCTTCTGCTTCTTCTTCTTCCTTTTCTTCTTCTTTTTTTCTTTTTCTAATTCTTCTTCTTCTTTTTCTTTTTCTTCTTTTTCTTCTATATCGTTTTCAGCTACCGATGCCAATCCTTTCTCTTCCCCCACTCACCCACTACCCACCCAACACCCACTAACCCATCCACCACCCATCTACCACCCCTGCTACCACCCACTTACCGACCCTGACTACCCTCCCACTCTCCTTCTCTTCTTCGTGATGCCGTTTTTCCTTCTCCTCCTCCCTTCCCTCGGCTCTTATTCCTCCCTCCCCTTCCTCTCCCTTACCTACCCACTAACAACCTCACCCACAATCCCCACTACCTACCCTCTCGCCCGCCCACTCGTCTCCGTGATGCCATTTCTCCGCCTTCCTTTCTCTTAGCTCTGATTCCCTTATTACTTCCATGCCTCCTTCCGTTTCCCCCTTTCCTCGCTCCCACCTACCCACCCACCTCCTCACCCACCCGCCCACCAGACTCCGTGATGCTCTTTCTTCACCTTCTCTTCCCTTTCCTTCCTTTCCCTACTCTGATTCCTCCTCCTCCTCCTCCTCCTTTATCCACTTGTCCTCTTCATCCTATCCCATTTTTTTCTTCATTTCCTGTAGTCTTTATATTTTTACATTCAGCACATCTTGTTCTCTCCACTTTCCTCTCCTCTCCTTAAAGTCATATTCCCCTTTCCCCTTCAGTCACTTTCCTCCTCATTCAATTTCCTTTTCTATATTTTATACCCACCTTATAATTCTACTTTTATCATATTTTTTTTCTCTAATTCTTTATATTCCCTTCCCTTTCCTTCCCTAAGTTCTAATTCCTCCACCTTCCCTTCCTCACCCAGCTCTCCTCTTTTCCCGCATACCTTCCCTTTCTCAACAATATCCCCTACATTTCCTACCCTCTTTGGCATTCACTCTCCACCCTTCCCTAAGCTGTAATTCCTCCTTCCCCTTCACCCAAGTCCTCTTCCCTACATGTCCTATCTCGTCCTCATCCATCTCCTTTTCCACATTTCCTAATCTCTCCGTAATGTTACTCCAAGCCAGTTTACTTTAACAGGTCATTCATTCTTAAGGTGCGTCCACACGGTCGAACAGTGTCCGTCGGACAAACACTGTTACCATATCATAAGGCGAAGCAGGATGACGTCATAATCGTTGAAACGAAGGAAGTTGATATGGCAACAAACAGTGGTACCAGATGAAGTTGTATACCACAGTTTCTACTCTGTTCACCAGGCAAAGACCGGCAGACAATGTTCGAAGCTGATCTCCGTTGGCAACACACAGGTATTTACGTGGTTGTTGCCAGCGTCTAGTGCGGTACATCATCACCATGGTCCACAAGCCATGTTGACAGGGCAGGTGAGAACTATAACAGAAATAGAAAATCTGCATGGTAATCAAGTAATTTTTTTCATAGTGTGCCTGGCAGTATCGTATACTTCCAAGCCTCTCTCCCACCAGACAGTGTCCGAAGTTCCGATACTACGAACATGGGCAGTGTCCGGTACACCTCTTGGTGCTCGCTTCTGACGTCATCAGCGAGCCATTGTTTGTCCGACGGACATTGTTCGACTGTGTGGACGCACCCTTAACCTCCTTCCCCTATGTAACCTCTAACTCATCCCTTCCCCTTCCCATCCCCATAATACTCATCCATTTTCTTTTCTATAATTCCTAATCTCTATAATATTACTCTCATCCCATTTTTTAACAGGTCATTCATCCTTAACATTCCTTCCTTATGTAAACTCTAACTCATTCTCCCCCTTTCCCATCCCCGTCATCCTGATCTATTTCCTTTTTATATTTACTACACTTCTTGATAATTTTATTCTCAGCACATTTTTTCAACAGGAGGTCATTCATCCTTAACCTCCTTCCCTTATGTAACCTCTAACTCATTCTTTCCCCTCATCCTCATCCATTTCCTTCTTTACATTTACTCACCTTTTGATAATTTTAGTCTCAGCACATTTCTTTTAACAGGAAAAAGCGGGAGAGAGAGCAGGTAAGGTTGAGGATGTGAGGGGGACGATTCTATACCTAACCTAACACCTACCCTAACCTAACCTATCTTAACCTAATCTAGCAACCTTACTTAACTACCATAACTTAATCTACCTCCTTCCTTAAATAACCTCTGACTCATTCTTTCCTTCTCATCCTTCTCTCCTCTACCCACACATCCAATCTCATCCTCATCCTCATCCTTTCCCTCTTCTCCATTTACTCCCCTCTGCTCTACGGTTTTAGTCCCAGCTTTTTATTTTTCCTCACAGGCAAGCTATTCAGTCTGCCCAGCTTCTCTTTACTAAGTCTCTGATTCCTCCTTCCCCTTCCCCTCCTCGACCCACTTCTACCTTTCTCCGTATATCCGTTTTCAGTATATTCCTCTTCTATATTTACTTTCCTCTGTTCTATCTATCTATCTATTTTCTATCAGTATTTTTTTTCCATCACAAACAAACTCACTCTCAGATCCGTATTCTCAGACTTTTTCGGCTCTCACAACTATTTCCAAAGTCAACAAGGAGATTAGACGGGTTCTCATGAGTGTTTCTTCAGGCCCGTCAAACTATCACTAGGCTCATGAAACTACTCATGGAAATACTACTAACATAACCTCTACCAAAGTGTTATCTAATGTGAGTGTGTGAACCGTGAAATGTTTGAGAATATTGGCTTACTTTCAATCTCAGGGTACAGTAGCCTTGTCAAACTATCACCAGGTTCATAATACTACCCATGGAAATGCTACTAACACAACCTCTACGAAAGCCTTGCCAAATGTGAGTGTGTAAGCCCCAAAATGTTTGAGAAGACAGGCATTTTTCCCACATACATAGTGCAGAAGCCTTGTTAAACTACTTACTCCTACTAACACAACTTCCACAAAAGCCTTACCATATGTGTGCGGATATGTAAGCCAAGAAACATTTGAGTCACCCCTTTGCCTTATCTCCGTTTCGCTTCAGCACTACACAGCAGGCACCCGCTTTTGGCAACCACGCCCTTGGGTCCTCTACTGCCCTCATCGCTCACGTCCCTTTCCTCTTTTTCTGGCCTCTTCTATCTCTCCTCCTTACTACCTCTTTGCTCACCCTCCGTTCTGCCTCCAATGGTCAGTCCCAGCCCTTGTTCCTTAACCTCCAGTTCGCCTTCCTTCCCTCGCTGCACTTTCCTTTTTTCCGGCCTCCTCTATCTCTCCGCCCTACTGCCTCCCACACTTTATTCCGCCACCTCTCTGCTCACCCTCCGTTCTGTCTCCAAGGGTCAGTCCCAGCTCTTGTTCCGTCACCTCCAGCTCGCCTTCCTTACCTCGAACCGCCAATCCATTCGTCTGAACTCCTCTGATCTCTTTACATCCAACCCTCGCCTCAGTCCCTCTCCTCCTCCCCTTCTCTGTGCTTTCGCCGGTATCTCAGAATAGAAAAGCATCGCCTAACAGAAGTGTGACCGTGTGACATATGATGATAGATGCCTACTGAAGGGTATAAAGCTTTAGGAAGAGATTCGTGATACAAGGCGGAGGCGGTGACTGAGTAGTTATCGTGCGGGCGCTCGGTGTGGTGTCATCTGCCATCCACGTATCCTAAGACATCCCATCCTGATTGCGCATGCGCGGGTTTTGTTTATAAACAAAGGGTGGATGAATTTCGACACGGTACCGTGTCTTTTGTCGACTGGCTGTTGTGATCCGTCCTGTGGGTAATGTTAGTTCTGAATATAGGCACCTTGCCTGGGGCAACACTAATCCCGCGGTGTCAGCGGTTTTGACCGTTGTGGCCCCTCAGAGGCTGGCAGTGCCTCAGGGGCCAGTTCACCCCGTCTCTGTATCGCGTACGCACGTACTCGTTCTTTCTCTGTTACTTTCCATAGAATATACGGACTTTAGTTTATTCAGTGTTTGTCTATCCAATGATTACAAGTGTCGACAAGTACCTGACCAACATGGCGCAGTGAGTAGGATTCTGTGGAAAGAGAAATAGTGAAAAGCAGTGTACAAGCCGGTTGGCGTAACGGCCAGCCGCCCGCATTCCGTGCGTGCCCTTTTTGACCTGTGCCGGTGAGTGAGGCCCAGGGCCACACCCGCCCGTGAACTCCGCTTATTGCTGTTTGGTCATTTACGATTTATATGCGGTTCGAGCTGTCGAGGCGCCGCCCCTATATATCGTTGAAATAACGCAGTATTAAGTGTACATATGGGCAAGCGCGGTGTTCGGAACACCAGGAGTAACGCCACCGCCACATCGCCCGCCACCCCCGCTACCTCGCCCCTGATGGATGAACCATCGGAGCCCGCGCAGCCCGAGGGCAGGGAGGAGGCACCCACGCCTCCCTCCCCTTCCTCCTCCGCCTCGCAAGGGATGGACATGTCGTGCTTTCTACAATGGATGCGTGAGGACGCGGCACAACGCCGCGAGGAAGAGCGAGTGCGTCGGGAAGAGGACGCGGCACAACGCCGCGAGGAAGAGCGAGTGCGTCGGGAAGACGAACGGCTTCGGCGCGAGGAAGAGCGTGTGCGTCGCGAGGAAGACACACGGCGCATCGAGGCACTGCTTAAGAGTGCCACTCAGCAGCGCGTCTCCCCACCAACCGAGAAGGCCCCCATCAAGGCTTCCGCCGCCACTCCTCCGCCTCTCGCTCATGATGGGACGTTCCGACAATTCCGGATATGGAGGAGCCGGTGGAATGATCACGCCACAATGCGTCGCCTGTCGAGCATGCCCCAAGACATGCAGCGTGCAGAGCTGAGGGCGTGCTTCTCCACGAAGACACTGAGTGATTTGGAGACCTCGCTTCAGATCCCCGTCGACTCCCCGCACACGGTGGAAGAGGTGCTTGACCTCCTGCAGGAGCACGTGAAGGGTCAGAATAACGAAGTGATCCGTCGCCGTGCCTTCTCCACCTGTAAGCAAGCCGAGGGTGAGAGCTTCACCGACTTCTACGCACGTCTCAAGGGTCTTTCGGAAGAGATTGAAGTGTGCTCAGGGCCACGTTGCGAGGAAGTCTGGATGAAGCATGCCTTGTTGATGGGAGTTCGCAACAGGGAGTTGAGGCGAGAGCTTATCACCATGGACGCCTCCCGCACGCTTCAAGAGACAGTGACGAAATGTCGGTCGTATGAGGCCACCGATGTGACGTACTCTGAAATAGAGACCCCGTCCACTGCCGTGAGAGGCGTCTCACAGTACAAGAAGGGTAGGTAAGAAGGCGGCCCACGCGGAGAAAGCTGGTGCCAAAACATCCACGCCCCCCTCCAGCACAGCCTGCAGCAGCTGTGGCACGCAGCACGGCTCCAAGCCGTGCCCAGCCGCCGCGGCACCCTGCCACGGTTGTGGCCGAGGGGCCCAGGATGTACACCGTTAAGTGTTCCGCCAAAGGGTTCAATGCGGCGTGTGCCTTCGCGTGGGGCGCTGAGACCAATTCTGCAGCCTCAACAAGCCCAAAAAACCCAAACCGAAGAAGGGTCAGTCCCTTGGCATGGTTCGGATGCAGCCACCCGACACGGCCCCGCGCCACTCCGAGGAGCATGCGGGCCACGTCCGGCGAGTGGACTCCAACACGCGCCCCAGGGCCCAACCTTCCCCCACCATCCGCGTCGCTGTCACCCAGGGCGACACGTCTGGCCGGATTGACGTGATACCCGACACCGGCGCTGATGTTACGGTGATAGGCCTTCAGCACCTCAAGAGCTTAGGCCTCCACCAACGCGACTTGCAACCGCCCCCCGCCATCAACTATTACAACGCGGACGGCTCACAGATGCAAGCTGCGGTGGGCTCCTTCCAAGTAGAGCTCACGTACGGCGATAGGTCGTGTGAAGGCTGGATCGACGTGCAGTCCTCTCTTACCACGCCTCTGCTCTCGTGGGAGCACTGCAAGGCGCTGGGTGTGGTTCCCGCCGACTTCCCGAGGCAGATACCAGCCGCCCGGCCCGCCGCGGCCGCCGCCCGGGTAAGCGAGGCGCGGGGCAGCAGCGCACCGCGCGCCGCCACCCAAGGCCACGCAGCGGCCTCCGCACCTCACCCGAGCCAGCACACGCAGCCACCACCCGCCCTCCATATCCACACGTCCCCGTCGGAAGCTAAGGAGTACTTCCTGAAGGAGTACTCGGACGTGCTGGTGACGAAGGAGGCCTTAAGGACCGCGCCATTAAAGGCGATGGCGGGTCCCCCGATGAGAATCCACCTGAGGGAGGACGCGCAGCCGTTCGCCATACACACTCCCAGGGTCATCCCTCTCGCCTTCAGGGATGCAGTCAAGCAAGAACTGGATTCTATGGTGACTCAAGGCGTCATTGCCCCCGCGGGCGACGACCCATCCCCTTGGTGTCACCCCTTAGTGGCTGTGGCCAAGCCTAACGGTGGCGTCCGCATCACCACCGACTTGTCGAAGCTAAACAGCCAGGTGTCCCGTCCAGCCCACCCTTCGCCCACGCCCTTCACAGCAATACGGAGCGTGGACCCGGAGGCGCGGTTCTTCACGACGGTCGACGCCCTGTGTGGTTACTGGCAGATTCCGCTGGCAGAGGAAGATCAGCCACTCACCACTTTCATCACGCCTTACGGACGTTTTCGCTACTGTCGAGGCCCCATGGGTTTCGCCGCCACGGGCGACGCCTTCTGTTTACGCGGCGACACGGCACTCCAAGGCGTGACCAACTGTGTGAAGGTAGTGGACGACGTGCTGCTCTCCGACAAAGACTACCTCACGCACCTCCGCAGCATCGATAAGGTACTATCTCGGTGCAGGACGCACGGCATCACTCTCAACGCCGAGAAGTTTGTCGTGGCTGCTCCGACTGTGTCCTTCTGCGGTTACCGGCTCTCAGGGGATGGTATTGCTGCCGACCCGGAGAAAGTGCGAGCTATAGCAGACTTCGCCACGCCTTCCAATCTGACGGATCTCAGGTCCTTCATGGGATTGGTGAACCAGCTGGCAGAATTCTCTCCCGACATCACCGCCGCCGCCTTACCTCTTCGTCCCCTGATGAGCCCGAAAAGGACGTTCACGTGGACACCTGACCATGACCAGGCCTTCCAAAAGGTGAAGGAGGCCCTGTCAAGTCCTCCGGTCCTTGCCACGTTCAACCCAGCCCTCCCCACCACCCTGCAGACGGACGCCTCGCGCCTGTACGGCGTAGGTTACGCCCTCCTGCAGGACCACGGAGGAGGAAAGTTCCGCCTGGTCCAGTGTGGCTCGCGATTCCTCACCGATACTGAGACTCGCTACGCCACCATCGAGCTGGAGTTACTGGCAGTGGTATGGGCCATGTCGAAGTGCAAGTTTTACCTGATTGGCCTACAACACTTCGACCTCATCACCGACCACAGGCCCTTGGTCCCGATCCTGAATAGCTACACGCTGGACGCCGTCGAGAATCCCGCCTCCAGCGGCTGAAGGAGAAAATCTCGGCGTTCATCTTCACAGCGGTGTGGCGTGCGGGCAAAGACCTCTGCATCCCCGATGCCCTTTCCCGCTTTCCCGTCAGCCGCCCGACGCCGGAAGACGAGATGCTCGGCACGAATGCCAGCCTCTCCGTCAGCAGCGGCGTCACTCTGCAGGCCGTACACTCCCTCGCTCGCCCCCAGCCTTCGTCAGCTCCTGACGAGGATCTGGCACTCGAGGAGTTGCGGAAGGCGGCCCGCGACGACCCCTCCTACACCAAGCTCCTGGAGAAGGTACGGACCGGGTTTCCTCGCGACCGCTTTGACCTCCACAACGCCCTCCGCCCGTACTGGAAGTTCCGGGAGGACCTCTACGCAGATGGGGACCTCGTCTTGTATGGTGCTCGTGTGGTCGTCCCCGCAGCCCTTCGTCGCCGTGTCCTGTCCCGCCTCCATGATAGTCATCGCGGGGCCGAAGCCACCAAGCGCCGCGCTCGTCAGGCCGTGTATTGGCCCGGCATAGACGCGGACATCGTCAGCACTGTCCGCGCCTGTGAGCAGTGCCAGGTTATGCTACCTAGCCAGCAGCAGGAGCACTTGTTGTGCGACGACAACCCCACCAGGTCCTTCGAGTCAGTGTCGGCCGACTTCTTCACCGCGGCTGGGAAACACTTCCTAGTCGTCGTCGACCGACTCTCTGGCTGGCCTGTGGTGGTCACCTGCGGCTCCGACACGACGTCTGCCGCCACCATCCGCTACTTCCGGCGCCTCTTCCGTGATCTGGGTGTCCCTGTGCGTCTGCGGACTGATGGAGGCCCTCAGTTCACCAGCCGGGAGCTCGCGGAATTTTTGGAGCGATGGGGGGTCCGCCACAACGTGTCATCGCCCAACTACCCACAGTCGAACGGACACGCCGAAGCTGCAATGAAAGCAGTTAAACACCTCATCCTGAAGGTGGCCCCGTCCGGTAACATCGACTGTGAGGCGTTCGACAAAGGCCTTCTGGAGCTGCGTAACACACCGAACTCCACGGGCCGCTCCCCGGCCCAGGTCTTGTACGGCCGTCCTCTCCGTTCCTGCGTCCCTGCCCATGCCAAAGCCTTCGCGAAGGAGTGGCAGGCCAGAGCCGAGAGCTGTGACCGTCGCGCCGCTACCCGTGCCCGAGATGCCAAGGCCCGGTATGACGCCCATGCCCGCCCGCTTCAGCCGCTGAAGACAGGTGCTCTCGTGCGCATCCAGGACCCAACCACGCAGCGTTGGGACAAGGTGGGCACGGTAATGGGCGCCGGCCGGTCTAGGGCCTATCACGTCCGGATGCCGAGCGGCCGCATCTTGTGGAGGAACCGCCGTTTCCTTCGGCCGGTTCCGCCCCCTGCAGTCGACACCCCGGTCGTGGACGAGTCTCCTCCACGCCCGGACTCACCTCACCTCGCTGTGCCCCGTCGCTCGGAGCGGCTCAGAGCCAAGGCACCCGCTCAAGACTAGGACTATGAGCGCGAAGGGGGGAGGGAGATGTGGGTAATGTTAGTTCTGAATATAGGCACCTTGCCTGGGGCAACACTAATCCCGCGGTGTCAGCGGTTTTGACCGTTGTGGCCCCTCAGAGGCTGGCAGTGCCTCAGGGGCCAGTTCACCCCGTCTCTGTATCGCGTACGCACGTACTCGTTCTTTCTCTGTTACTTTCCATAGAATATACGGACTTTAGTTTATTCAGTGTTTGTCTATCCAATGATTACAAGTGTCGACAAGTACCTGACCAACACGTCCCACTTCAGTTTTTTTTTTTTTTTTTAAGTAAATGATGACGTATGTTTTGAATTTAAAAATTGCTTGAAATATGAAAGTTTCTTCCTGCACCCTTTGTATGTCAGTAAATGTGATAAAAGGGATATAGCCTATATACCCCTTGTATGTCGATTAATGTCATAAAAGAGATAACCTGCACCCCTTGTATGTCAGTAAATGTGATAACTAAAGCCCGGATCTTTAGGCACTAAAAAACTCCAAAATAGGCAGGCAAAAAGGCAAAATAATAAGTCGAAATAGGCACAAAAAGGGCATTTATTCCCAAGGAAGTAATAACATTGAAACAAGAACTTTATCACATGTATGAATACAAATATATACAGTATGATATGCAAGTTAATCTGTCTGGTTATATGAAATAACAAGCATTTTCTTGATGGATTCAAATTTGAATCCTTGCCTTCTATCACTCAGAAGATGCTTGAAGAGCGAAAAGGATCTTTCCACATCCACTGACGTAACAGGGGCATATTTAAAGCATGCCACAGTATACGGATCCATTTCTCCAACATCTGCATCATTCTCTCCTTCTAGAACTCTTCTGATATTCTTCATAGTCTCCAGATCTTTGTTGGCAGCAACGACTTGTTCACATTTTTCACGGACAGATTTTCCTTTCTTACCCGAAACTGTACTTAAATCCTCGATGATAGACTCAAAACATTTCAAAGCATCAACCATGGCCATGTTTCTTTTCTCCAGTGCATTGATGGCCTCTGGTAGCTTTGCATAGTTTGATGCAATGAATGCAAGATCATTGCGTAGCACTTTATCCTGCAGCAGTTCCTTCACAATACGGACAGCAGACGAATCACTCTCATCTAATTTCTCTATGACCTCTTCAAACTTGTCCAAATTGGAAGTGTAGTACAGTACTGCCGAAATCCACGTCCCCCATCTGGTTAATATTGGCTGTGGTGGCAATGCAAGTTCAGGTGCAATTTCCTTGAATGTAACACACCTTGATGGAGCCTTAAGGAAAATCTTCTTGCCATTAGAAACGAATTTATCAACACTAGAGAACAATCCACGCACATGCTCTGCAACTCGGTGAAGTCCATGGGCTAAGCAAGTTAGGTGTATCATTTCTGGGAAAAGAACTCGAAGTGCCCTTGCTGATTTCTTCATGTAAGGTGCTGCATCTGTCAGGAAGAGTAGAACATTCTTGTGATGGATGCCTTCTGGCCAAAGCACAGGGCTGTTGTAAAAAGCTGAGCTATTGTTGAACTGTTGGTCTTCTCTAGTTCTTCTGAGGAAAGCAGGTAAATTTTCGACATCTGATCAACTTCCAGGGTGCCAATAACTACGTTTGCAACATATCTACCCATAACATCTGTCGTTTCATCTATTGAAATCCATATTTTCTTATCCTTCACTTCTTCCCTAATTCTCTGCACTGTCAAATCATAAAGTGTGTCCACATAATTCTTTCTTAAAGTAGACTCACTTGGGATGGCTTGTTTGGTATATTTTTCCAAGAATAGCTTTAGAGACTTGTTCTCTAGCTTCCACAATGGAATACCGGCATCAACAAAAGCTTTACACAGCTCTAAGGAGAAGGTAGACTTGCGGCTGGTGGATGCAGAAAATGTACTCAACAGGCTCGTTTGCTGGTCTCCTGGTTTCGTCTTATTTGCAGCATTTTGATGTTTAGCAGTCTGAACATGTTGTGCAATGAAGTACTTCTTTTCGAAATTCACTGATTTTTCACAGACTTTGCAAAATAGCACTGATCCATCCGTGGAAAAAACATCACTTCCAAACTCCCGAACAAAATCATTCAGCTTCTTGCCAATGGATGAACTAACTTTCGGCATTTTCAGTGTGTTGTGATGCAAAGGAGTCGTCTGATCTATTTTCAATAAGGCTGGCTTGGTTGAAGTGAGGAAGTGGTCTAGTCTCGTGCTGGAAACTGGTTTGGTAGTGATGTGAAGGGAAGTTGTGCTCACGAAAACAATGTTGCCAAGTTGTTAGTGTTGCAAGGTTGAAGTCCAATAATAAATGAATTATTCAAATGATTATCCGAAGTTTCAATAATAAATTAATAATTTATTATTGAAGTTTCGAATAATCATTCGAATCATTCAATTATTATTGAAGCTTCGACCTTGGCAACATTCATTGTGTCTTCCAAAATGTTTGTGTATAGTCCGTAGAGTTATGTTTTCTCAAGTTTATAGAAAATATACGTAAAAAAGGCAAAATAGGCTAATATTTTCCTTAATAGGCAATATCACTCTCAATCACCCAAAAAAGGCAAAAAAGCTACCTACCTACACCCCTTGTATGTCAGTAAATGTGATAAATGTGACAACCTGCACCACTTGAACGTCCGTAAATGTGATAACCTGCACCCCTTGTATGTCAGTAAATGTGATAACCTGCACCCCTTGTATGCCAGTAAATGTGATAACCTGCACCCCTTGTATGCCAGTAAATGTGATAACCTGCACCCCTTGTATGCCAGTAAATGTGATAACCTGCACCCCTTGTATGCCAGTAAATGTGATAACCTGCACCCCTTGTATGCCAGTAAATGTGATAACCTGCACCCCTTGTATGCCAGTAAATGTGATAACCTGCACCCCTTGTATGCCAGTAAATGTGATAACCTGCACCCCTTGTATGCCAGTAAATGTGATAACCTGCACCCCTTGTATGCCAGTAAATGTGATAACCTGCACCCCTTGTATGTCAGTAAATGTGATAACCTGCACCACTTGTATGTCAGTAAATGTGATTACCTGCACCCCTTGTATTTCAGTAAATGTGATAACCTGCACCCCTTGTATGCCAGTAAATGTGATAACCTGCACCCCTTGTATGCCAGTAAATGTGATAACCTGCATCCCTTGTATGTCAGTAAATGTGATAACCTGCACCCCTTGTATGTCAGTAAATGTGATAACCTGCACCCCTTGTATGCCAGTAAATGTGATAACCTGCACCCCTTGTATGTCAGTAAATGTGATAACCTGCACCCCTTGTATGCCAGTAAATGTGATAACCTGCATCCCTTGTATGTCAGTAAATGTGATAACCTGCACCCCTTGTATGCCAGTAAATGTGATAACCTGCACCCCTTGTATGCCAGTAAATGTGATAACCTGCACATCTTGTGTGTCAGTAAATGTGATAACCTGCACCCCTTGTATGTCAGTAAATGTGATAACCTGCACCCCTTGTATGTCAGTAAATGTGATAACCTGCATCCCTTGTATGCCAGTAAATGTGATAACCTGCACATCTTGTGTGTCAGTAAATGTGATAACCTGCACCCCTTGTATGTCAGTAAATGTGATAACCTGCACCCCTTGTATGTCAGTAAATGTAATAAATGTAATAACCTGGACCCCTTGTATGTCAGTAGATGTGATAAATGTGATAACCTACACCCCTTGTATGTCAGTAAATGTGATAACCTGCACCCCTTGTATGTCAGTAAATGTGATAAATGTGATAACCTACACCCCTTGTATGTCAGTAAATGTGATAAATGTGATAACCTGCACCCCTTGTATGTCAGTAAATGTGATAAATGTGATAACCTGCACCTCTTGTATGTCAGTAAATGTGATAAATGTGATAACCTGCACCCCTTGCATGTCAGTAAATGTGATAAATGTGATAACCTGCACCACTCGTATGTCAGTAAATGTGATAAATGTGATAACCTGCATCTCTTGTATATCATAAATGTGATAAATGTGATAACCTGAACCCCTTCAATGTCGGTAAATGTGATAACCTGCACCCCTTGTATGTCTTGACGCCATCTTGCCTGGACAAACTATCGGGTTCCGCGCATACGCAGATCAGGATGGGATGTCTTAGGATACGTGGATGGCAGAGGACACCACATCCGGTCCAGTAGGTTTGCGTTCTTATCAACCCGGACTCTCGATGCTCGCTCTAAGGAGGATCAAAGAAGGGCTCCGTGGGGCAGCATGAGCCAAGCAAATAAAAGTAAGAAAAAAAGAAAAGAAAAAACTCCCTCGGTTAGAAAATCTTATCTGTATCTGGAAAGGTCATAATGCCGCCATGATGCTGATATTTTATGAATAGTCGTGATTCCAATGGCCTCGGGTGTTATGTTTCACGTTGATTACACGTTATAATTTTCTTGTCTCACCCACATCCCATTTTAGGTGACGAGGGAAGGCCAAGGGCGAGGGCAAAGGCTTCCTGGATAATGGTAAATGAATAAACAGATAAATGGTCTTTGTTCTTATCTGCTACGTCGTTTAAGTTAAGGGTTGTCCATTTTTCCTCACCACATAATATTTTCTCATCCACCACAGGCTCAAAGGCTAATTCGACGGAGATGAGCACCGAGGCCACGCGCACCTATAGCGGATGTTCTCAACTTTACTGCCTTACATAACATGTTGGATGGTCACGAAAGGGCAAGGGCGGGGGTGAGGGAGCAGCGATTAGCGGGCTTTTTTTCTACACTTTTTTGTTGCCCTTGAGTTGCCGCCCTTCCTGTAAATAAATAAATAGACGACTAACCCAATCCATGACCTCCGCTGTAACCATTTCTATATGTTGCTCACGGTTCATCTTCTTTCTTAACCCAGAACATTTTTGGTGAAGAGGTAAGGGCAAGGGCGCCAGGTACACGACTAACCCAATACATGACCTCTGCTGTAATCATTTCTATATATTGCTCACGGTTCATCTTTATTTCTTAATTAACCCAGAACATTTAAGGCGAGAAGGAAAGGGCAAGGCGAGGGTGAATGGTTCCTGGTAAACAACTAACCATATCAGTAACCTCTGCTGTAATCTTTCCTATATATTGCTCACGGTTCACTTTTATTTCTTAACCCATAACATTTAAGGCGAGAAGGAAAGGGCAAGGGCGAGGATGGAGGCTTCCTGGTAAGCGACTAACCAAATCAATGACCTCTGCTGTAGCCTTTTATATATGTGGTTTTCGGTTTACCTTCATTTCTTACCCCATAACGCTTTAGGTGACGAGGCAATGACGAGGGCGAAGGCTTCCTGGGAAACGACTAACCAAACCAATGACATCTGCTGTAATCTTTTCTACGCGTCGCTTACAATTCTTCTTTATTTCTTACCCCATAGCACTTTAGGAGACGAGGAAAGGGCAGTGACGAGGGTAAATGCTTCCTGGTAAACGACTAACCACATTAACGACCTCTACTTTAGCCTTTAAAATATGGTGTTTACGGTTTACCTTCATTTCTTACCCCATAACGCTTTAGGTGACAACGAAAGAGCAAGGGCGAGAGTGAAGGCTTCCTGGCAAACGACTAACGAAATCAACGACCTCTACTGTAGCCTTTTGTTTACGGTTTACCTTCATTTCTCAATACATAACACTCTAGGTGACAACGAAAGAGCAAGGGCGAGAGTGAAGGCTTCCTGGCAAACCAATAACCAATAACCAATCAATGACTCGTGCTTCATCTCGCGGGCACAGCGGCTTCCTCTTATCTCCCATGACGAAAGACCCGTCTGCCGATCGGTCACCCGGGTCGCTGTCCTGCACTAACACGCCAATTTCCAGCAGCAGCGGCAGCGGCGACCTAAAGGAGAGCGACAGGTGTTTGGTTGGTATTTGCAGACGCTTCCACCTCACGCTCCTCTCACGTCAACTGTTTACAAAGGCCCAAAAGGAGATTAATCGGGTTTTCATGAGTTTTTTCTTATTCATCCATGGTACAGAAGAAGGATCAAACTAATACCGGGGTCATGAAAGTACCCCTAGAAATGCCCCAAACACCTACGAAAGCCTTGTCAAATGTGTGTGTTTGATGACCTTCAGAAAAGCGCTTCAACCCCTCAAGTCAACTATTTCCAAAGGCCAAAAAGGAGATTAATCGGATTTTCATGAGTGTTCCTTCACGTTCACGGTACAAAAGAAGGATCAAACTACAACCCGGGTCAAAACAGTACCCCTGGAAATGCCTCAAACTCCTACGAAAGCCCTGTCAAATGTGCGTGTTTGGGAACCCAAATGTTCAGGAGTAAAGCCCTGTGGCTCGAGTTTCTGCTTAGCGCTCCGGTACTTCCAGTTGCTGGGTGATGCATGGCGGTCCTTTTTTATTGGTGTTCCGTGAGAGGCCGCTCGCTACCCTGCCTCTCCTCTCCTTTCCCTGCAAGCGTTGTCCCTTAATCTGCCTCAATGTTTCTCTCTCTCTCTCTCTCTCTCTCTCTCTCTCTCTCTCTCTCTCTCTCTCTCTCTCTCTCTCTCACACACACACACACACACACACACACACACACACACACACACAAACAGGGGAGGGATTAAGGTGGATTGAAGGCGGAGGAAGTGGTGCGGGCGTGTCCCTGGCGTGGCGGGGCCGGAATGTAAACACACAGGCCTCGGCGGACAGGTGCATGGTGAGGGCCTCGCCGCGCCGCCTCTCTGCCCGGCCCTGGCTGTACGTGTTTTTTTTCCCGCTTTGTATGCCATTGTTTGTTTAGTGTTTTCAAGTTAAATGTTTCCCACTCGTGTAAAATAGTTCGCCTATGTTGTAGTGGAATGTTTTTCTCCTCTTTCCGTCATCGCCAGAGCTGTCTTCCTTCAATCTGGCGGCGGTGTGTTTCAAGCAGGTCGCAGCAGCCTCGTAACACGGCGGGGATTGTGTATGCAGCGCGTGCGTTCCCTGCTCGTGTGTCCTCTACCTGCACCGGCAGCCCTGACCTTGGAGGCCGGGGTAGTAACTAAGTCAGTTCGCTCCACCTCAAGACAGTGCGCGGAAGGAGCACGCCGGAGAATGTTCAGTATTCAGGTACGAGCAAACAAATGCTGTTGTTCAGTTTATTTTCTCCCTCTCATGCACATCAGGGCGCCATAGAAGGCAGCATTAGGTTTGTCACTTGACAACGGGCCGCGCCATTAAGGCTGAGAGGACCACTTGACGCTACTCAACGGAAGGGTAAAACCCGCCGAGCCCCGCCGGGAGGGCGGGAGGGCAGCGCCGCAGCACAGCGCCCGCATGGCTGGCGGCCACGACCCCCCACGGGCCCACGGGACGGCCGTGGCCCGGCCTTTTATGTTGGTGCCTGTTTTACCGAGTGACTGAGCTCCAGTGGAAAACAAGTTGGCTTTTACGCCGCACCAAAGAAATTACCGGCACAAAAAGGGCGAGCCCGAGTCACGCCGAACGAGACGGGATAAAAGAAAAGGAGAAAATGGGATAGGGAGAAAACACGGGCTGAACGAGGCTTTGATCAGCAGGGACAAAGGGAGAGAGGACGGAGTCACCTCGTCCTGCCTCGCCGTCTGCCGGGACGCGAAAAACTACCTCACCTACTGCTGCGGTTCGCCTTTGTTTAAGCCGAGACTTTGTCGGACTCTTTTTGTGCCGCCCCCAAACTTTGTCTTGTGTCTTACGCTTCTTACGTCCCGGCCGTCATCGAGTTAACTTGAGGCTTCAGCTCTATTCAGGAGCAGTAAGTAGCGGGCTTTTTTTTTTCTCATTAGTTATATTTTTTTCACGCCCTTGAGCTGTCTCCTTTTCTGTAAAAAAAAAAAATACAGGCGGGACGCGACTTAAACAGAAAAATATCCTGACCCTCAACATTTAAGTCTGTATTTTTAAACGTGTCGGCCCTGCAGTTCGTCTGTATGAAGAGCCTCTCGTGGAAGTCGCTGGGGTTCTCATGGGCTCCTATGACAGCCTTGTCAAATGCGTGATGAAACTATCCCTGGAAATGTCCAAAACTCCTATGAAAGCCTTGTCAAATGCGTGTTTCTTAGGTTCTTGGTACAGAAGAAGGGTCATACTACCACCAGGGTCATTACTATTCCTGGAAATGCACAAACTCCTAGGAAAGCCTTGCCATAATGTGTGTCCTTGGGCTCCGGAATGTTTAAGACAGTGACCCTTGGACCGAACACCAGTGAAAACGCACGTAAATTCCGTGCATTGCTTGGCTCTGTACCGCTTAATATGACAAACGTTCAGTAGGAATGATACAACAAATGCAAGTGACAAGCTGTAAGGAGAGCAATGGCGGGTTATTCTTCACCGTTTGTCACAAATGTTAAGTAGGAATAAAAAAAAAAGCTAGTGACAAGCCATAAGGAGAGGATTGGCGGGTGTTATTTTTTACCGTGTGTGTGTCTGTGTGTGTTGGGTGGGTGTCGCCAAGCCCATGAGCAGACCCCAGTTCCATCCATAACAGCTCGGAAGGGAGGGGTTCAGCAGGATCCCAGACAGGCTGCTGTGTCCTGGCAATGGGTGTGTTATTCTTTCCCGTAGCAGCTGTGTGTTGGGTTATGTTGCCAAGGTCATGAACAGACCCCATTCCATCCACCACAGCTAGTAAGGGTCGAGGGGGTTTCACCAGGGTCCCAGAGAGGCTGCTGTGTCCTGGCAATGGGTGTTATTCTTTCCCGCAGCAGCTGTGTTGGGTGCATGGTTGGGTGAGGTCGCTAATGCCAAGAACAGCGCCCCAACCAGCCGCCAGAGAAGAGGGAGGGTCGAGGAGGTTCAGCAGGGTCCCAGAGAGGCTGCTGTGACCTGGAAATGGGTGCTATTCTTTACCGTAGCAGCTGTGTGTTGGGTGCATGGTTGGGTGAGGTCGCTTGAGCCAAGAACAGCGCCCCAACCAGCAGCGACAGCAGAGGGAGGGTTGAGGAGGTTCACCAGGGAGGCTGCTGTGACCTGGATTGGCGGGTCGCGGTGATGAGTGAGCAAACAAACCTCTTGACAAGCGCGGCGGAGGCGGAGCACTACCACCACCACCACCACCCACCCCCTCTCCTCTACTCCCACCTTTCCGTGCGTCACCGCCAGGGAAGTCATCAGTATTTTTACCACAAGACGAGTTATTAGATTTTTCTCATGCGCGTGCAATCGTGTTCGAAATCAAAGCTTAAAGGGCGCATCTCTCGCCACAAGGAAGGCAGCGAGCGACGATGAATGGTCAGGCATATTCTCAAGCATTTCGGGGCTTACACACACACACCCATATTTGTTAAGGCTTTGGTATAGGTTAAGTTTGTATTTCCAAGGGTTGTTTTATGAGCCTAGTGATAGTCTGACAAGGCCTCTGCACAATGAACGTGAAAACACACTCATTAGAACCCGACTCGTCTCCTTTGTGACCTTTGAAAAAAATTGTTGTGAGTGTCGAAAGCGCCTGAGAACACGGACCTCAACTAATCAAGGATCTTTATACCGTGTCGGCGCAGAGCAATGTTAGAGAAGCCGTGTAACATCCATCTCACTGAACACACACTCTTTGCATCACCTCTCTCTCTCTCCCTCCCGCTGAAGTTACCTGGTCTCTTGTTTTAGTCCCTTCACTCCCAGCTGTCCTCATTTCCATCCGCTATTGTCCATGGATACTTTTTTTTTCTGCACATCGAGGGAGCCGCCAGAATGTGTGTTAGCTGAGCCCCTCCCACCTCATTACCAAGTCTTTCATTTGTGGTCCTTCCTTTTGTATTAGTCTAATGTTTGGGTATACAGGTTCATATCCATTTGACATATACTTTCTTTCACAAGTTGACTGGCAAAAAGGGCACCACCAAAACATGTATAAACTATGCCCCTCCCACCTCATTACCACGTCTCTCATATATAGTTCTTCCTATTGTGTTAGTCTAATGTTTGGGTATACAGGTTCAGATCCATTTGACATATACTTTCCTCCACAAGTTGTCTGGCTAAAGAGTACCACTTAAATCTGTAGAAACTATGCTCCTCCCACCCCATTACCACGTCTCTTATTTGTGGTCCTTCCTTTTGTGTTAGTCTAATGTTCGGGTATTCAGGTTCATATCCATTTGACATTCACCTTCTCAGTAAGTTGACTGGCTAAAGGGTGCCAACACAGTGTCTATTAATCATGCACTCTTCACCTAATTGCCACGTCTTTCATTGCCAGTCCTTCCTATTGTGTTATTCTACTCTTTGGGGATACAGGTTCACATCCATTTCACATTCTTCTCTCTGCGCTGACCGGCTGATGGGCAAACACATACGGATTCCGAGCCTTCAATTTTTAGTCTATTTCTATTCCTTCCTCCTCTGCTCTGCTGATGTTTGCCAGTGCACGTTCATAGCTTCATATCCACTTAACATACTCTCTTCCGTTCGTTGACTGTCTAAAGGTTAAGCTAAACACACACCTTCCTGTTTTTCAGCGTAACTCCGCGGGTCGTTCTATCCACCACGCTGCCCTTCCCTTCCCTCCTTACGTCCTCCTTGTTTTCTTTTCCCTTCTCCTCCCTTCATTTACCTCAGCCTCCTCTGTACGTTGACTGACTAAAGAAAGATTAAGTTGAACACGCATTCCTATCCTTCAATTTTTTACTCCTATATTCTTTCCTTTTGTGCTCTACTGATGGTCGTTACTACAACCTCATACCCATTTGACACACATATATACACTTTCCTTCGTAAGTTGGCAGGTTAAAAGGTTCCCCCCATTTAATAACTAAGTTTTTCATGTACACTCCTTCCTTTTCTGCTTTATTCTGCTTTCTGTGTGGTGGCGTACGTTCATATCCATTTGACATTCTCCGTCTCTGTACGTCCTTCCTTCCAGCAGGTTGTTGAGTTCTGCGGCAGAGTTCCTCGTCGAAGACGGAACTATTGCTATCCTGGTGCTGGGATCGAGGATATAACTGCTGCTCTTGAAGAGAACTCCCCCCAGGCTACTAATGATTCACTGTTTGTTATTCACACAGGTACGAACGACGTCACCACGACCCGGTCTGAGGAACTGCTGGACAAGTATCGTAGGCTCATCCAGCAGTATAAGTCTAAATCCCCTAACATTTTAATTTCAGGAGTTCTACCACGGACTTGGGCGGAGAGCGACTTTTTCAGTGAGGCCTTCAGCCTAAACAACCGCTTACAGACTCTAAATAGGGAGCTTGACGTGGAGTTCTTCAACGCCTGGGACAATTTCTATGGACAAAGTGAGCTCTTCCACAGGGACGGATTGCTCCTGTCTCCCATCGGGGCAGCCAGATTCGGAAGGCTCCTCAACGACGCAGTACGTGACATCCGATCAAAAAACGAGTCTCAGCCAAGTCCCGCCACCCCGCCCGTGTAAATAGACGCCGTGCATCGCAACAAACCCGTAACCGTGATCCCGCAAGTACCACCATCTCTATTACCAAGCCTCTAGATAACTTAAAAATCCTTAGTTTCAATGCGCGTAGCCTAAGAAACAAATCTGATGAACTGAGATGTCTTGCTCTAATAGAAAATTTTGACATAATTGCTATAACCGAAACATTTATCGACACAACAAATATTGATTTAAGTTCCGAATACAACATAGATGGCTACAGACTCTTCAACAAAGATCGTGTTAACCGTAGAGGCGGTGGCGTCGCCCTTTTTGTCAAAAGCTATTTGCAACCCACTGACAAAACACCGAGAAACAGTAACTTTGAACATTTGTGCGTGCGAGTAAACATTGCAAAAGTCAATTTAAATATATCTGTCACCTACAGACCTCCCGGGCAATCACTCGATGACGACCTTGAAATGTACAGCGTCTTAAGGCAGTCACTTAATAACAACGACTCACTGATATTAGGGGACTTTAACCTTCCCCATATCGACTGGGCGACACTGTCAGGTACAGAAGGCGAGTCACATAGAATGATCGAATTTCTAGAAGAAAATTATCTAAGCCAAATGGTTTCTGAGCCAACTCGACAAAATAATATACTCGACCTAGTTATAACGACCCAAGATAACCTAGTCAGTAATGTCACGGTAGGAGAACACCTCGGTTCTTGTGATCATAAGTTAGTGCGCGTCGACATTAGAGCTCAATCATCAGTGACTGAAAATAAAGTAAAGGTGCCCAATTTCAAAAGAGCTAATTTCGTAGAAATCCGACAAAAACTAACAGAAATACAACTGTCAGATGACGGCAACGTAGAGGAAGCCTGGCTAAGCTTTAAAAATCACTTACTCACTCAGCAGAACACATTCGTCCCTTTGTGCGAGAGGCGAATTAATACTAATAAAAGCCCACCGTGGTATAATAGCGAAATTAAACAATCAGTCAAAGAGAGAAAATTGTTTTACAGGTTAAAGAAAGAACAAAGCACGCCCGAAAATATTAGACTTTATAATGATGCCAGGCGACGAGTAAAAAGACTAATATGTCAGGCAAAGCGTAGATATGAAGAAAATATTGCGGCCAACTGTAAAAATAATCCAAAATCATTCTTCAGTTACATAAACAACAGAAAGGCGATCAAAAGTGGTATTGGACCTTTAACAAACAGCGACGGTGCACTAGTGACTGACAGTCAACACATTGCAAACCTCTTAAACAATTACTTTTCCTCGGTGTTTAATACTAACAGTCTTCCTCCCACTACCACCAACACCAATACTATTGTAAATCTCGATCATGCATTGCCTAATTTTGACATAACAACCGATGAAGTCCTTAAAGCTCTCCATTCACTTAAAACAAATAAAAGTCCTGGACCTGACAAAGTATATCCTATACTGCTTAAAGAAACAAAGAACGAAATACTCTCCTCCCTTACTACCGTATTCAATATGTCCTTGCGACAAGGCTTCGTCCCTTCGGATTGGAAAAAGGCTAACGTGACACCGATTTTTAAGAAAGGAGACAAAAAAATACCAGGTAACTATCGACCCGTTAGTCTAACTTCAATTGTAGGTAAGCTACTCGAGAGCCTAATTAGAGACAAAATTGTGAGTTACCTCGAAAGCCACTCATTAATTGGGGATTCACAACATGACTTCCGTAACAAAAGATCCGGCCTGTCAAACCTACTGACCTTTTATAACGATCTTTTCTCAGTTTATGACGTAACCAAATAATTGGACGAAGTCTATCTTGATTTCCAGAAAGCGTTTGATAAAGTCCCACATCATAAATTACTTTATAGATTAAAGCAAACAGGCATTGACGGTCAAGTAAACCAATGGATCGCGAATTGGTTGAGCAACAGACAACAAAGAGTTGTGATTGACGGATTTAACTCAGAGTGGGCGCCGGTCACTAGTGGCGTCCCTCAGGGCTCGGTTCTTGCCCCAGTGCTCTTCATTATTTACATCAACGATGTGGATGTTGAACTTAATAATCGCATTAGTAAATTTGCAGACGACACAAAGATTGGTAACTCGGTTCTCACTGACGAAGACAGGCAAAGCCTCCAAGAGGATTTGCACAAAATTTCAGCTTGGTCGGATAAATGGGAGATGCCCTTTAACGTAGACAAGTGTCAGGTCCTTCAAGTTGGAACAAAAAATAAGAAGTTCGATTACGAAATGCGCGGCGCTAAACTCACAAGCGTTCAATGCGTTAAGGACCTGGGGGTCAAAATCGCGTCAAACCTCAAATTCTCACATCAATGCATCGATGCAGCAAATAAAGCGAACAGAATGTTGGGCTTCATTAAAAGAAACTTTTTATTCAAGAATAAAGATGTAATACTTCCGCTCTACAATAGTTTAGTCAGACCCCACTTGGAATATGCGGTACAGTTTTGGTCTCCCCACCATGCAAAGGACATTGCTAAACTAGAAGTTGTTCAGCGTCGAGCAACAAAAATGATCCCTTCCTTGCGCAACAAATCCTACGAAGAAAGGCTTTCCACCCTTAACATGTTCTCTCTTGAGAAACGTCGCCTCCGAGGAAAACTGATCGAATGTTTTAAAATACTTTCACGAATGTAGACAGAACAAAATTGTTTATGATCTCCCCCTTCCTTTCCCCTCCCTTCTTTCCCCGTTCCTTCCTTTTCTCTCCTTCTCCTCCTCCTCCTTTCTCTGTCTCTTCCCCTTCTTACTTACTTACCTCTCTCCTTTCCCCTTTCTTGACATGCCTCTCCTTCCTTTCCCTCCCTTCTCTCCCATCCTCCCTTTCTCCCCGTTCATTCCTCCTTCTCCTATTCCTCCATTCTTACCGTTCCTTCTCGTCCCTTCCTCTCCCTCCTTCCTTCCCCTTCTCTTTCCTTCTAATCTTCCTTTCCCGTCCTTTCCTCTTCCTCCTTCCTTTCCCTTATCATCCCTCCTTCCCCTTGCCTTCCCTTCCCCTCAAACCTTCCTTTCCTAACCCTTCATTTGCCTTTTAGCTTGTCCTCCGTTACGTTTTCCTTCCCATTGCAAGAGTGATCCTTTCCCCTCTCTCCCTCCTATCTCCCTCCCTTCTTAATTCCCCTTCCCTTCCTCCTTCCCCTTCTCCCTCTTTCCTTCCCTTCATGTCTCTCTTAGCTTGCCCTCCGCCCCGTTTCCCTCCTCGTTGCAAGAGTTCGTGCGTGCGCCGGAGATCAACAGCTTCAGCGTGTTAGCATTGTGGTGAGTCAGGGCGGGAAGGTTCACTGCTCGGCACGAATTAGTATTTGTAAACGCCTGATCCGCCGTGGGTGTCGGATCAGCCTGGCGACGGTTGCATTGGATTCCTTTACTGACACACTGACGCATTCACTCCCCTCTGCCTGGCCGTGGATTGCTGCGTTATGTAGTTATTGATGTTTGAGGCGTGTATTCTCTGCTGCAACAAACTTACCAAGGCCACAAAGGAGATTAATCAGGTTCTAATGAGTGTTTTTTTACGTTCATGGTGCGGAAGCCTTGTCACACTATCACTAGGCCCATAAAACTACCCATGGAAATGCCTACAACCTTTACCAAACGCTTTCGCCTCACACAATCAATATATCCCAAGGCCACAAAGGAGGTTAGTCGGGTTCTCATGAGTGTTTTTTTCACGTTCATGGTGCAGAAGGCCTATCAAATTATAAGTAGGCTCTTTACTCATGGAAATACTAACACAACAACCTCTACGAAAGCCTTACAAAATGTGGGTGTGTGAGCGCCTAAATGTTTCATAATATGGAAGCCTTTTCATGGTATCACTAGGCTCATCTTGGGGCGGCAGAACTGAAAGCGCTCAATCCAACATTTGAAGAGTACCGCGGTTCAGAACAGGAGTAATTCTCTCTCGTGATGGAATTCCTTTGATTAATCTCGCTGCTCTATTTAAGACCATCTGTAATCTCCTTAATTGGAGCTTTGGCAGGTTATAGTAGATTGAGTTGCAATAATCCACTCTTGATACAATATTGTTAATCACCAATTTCTTGATAGAATCTTCATCCAGGTATTTCTTGATAAAAGCAATATTTCTAAGGTGATATCCAGCAATCCTTACGACATTATTTATCTGACATTTCAGTGTCAAATTGGAATCAAACAAGACTCCCAAGTCACGAACACTTTCAACAATATGAATTTCATTACCACTTATAGTCATGTTACCGTCACCAAAATAACGTAGAGTGTCCTTCCCCACAAGCATGAATTCAGTCGTATAATCGTTTAATTTCAATTGCATATAATGCATCCAATCCTTGACTGAATTAATAACACTATTGATCTTAGCACTTGTATTTCCAATATCAGTGATGGAAAAGTAGAACTGGGTGTCATCAGCAAATAACTTGAATCTTACACCATGTTGTTGTAGTATCCTGGATAAACTATTCGTGTACATACAAAATAAAATAGGTCCCAGTACACTTCCTTGTGGAACTCCTCTTGTCAGAGCTTCATATGAAGAAAAACATTTTCCAATTTGCACACAATAACTTCTGGTTTGTAAATAACTCTCAAGATACTTTAACGCATTGTCTACCACTCAAATGTTCCTTAAGTCTTTTACAAGCAATTCATGAACAACCGTATCAAATGCTGCACTAAGATCTAGAAGAACCAATTTAGCACATTTACCCCCCTCCATCATTTCTAGTAAATCACTAACAACAAAACAAATAGTAGTCTCAGTAGAAAATATTGGCCTATATGCAGACTGACTATCAGGCAAGACATGGACCTTCTCCAAAAGTTCCATCAACTGCTCAATAATTGCATACTCTAATAACTTACACAAAAAAGGCAAATTTGATACTGGTCTATAAAAGCTTACATTTTTATAATCAAGTTTTCCCTTTAAGACTGGTTTCATAACAGCTCGCTTTTCAGAATCCGGAAATTTACATGAAGAAATACTAGTACTGACAATTCTAAGCACCATATCCATAAAACTAGGAAAATTATCTGCATCCATGATATCTAATACAGGCAATGGGTCACTGGCACAATATGTTTTCTTAGCTTTCTTGAAAAGTCGAACAAGATCATCCTTCCTAATGATTTAAAAACACTGCAATCTACAATCCACCTCAACATCAGCAACAGGCATAAAAGGTGTGTACACAAATTCCGATACAATATTCATAATCTTACTCTTGAAAAAATTACAAAAGTTATCCGCTAAATCTTTATCACAGAAATCATCGGGAAGCTTTCTTCTCAAAGTAGTACCAGTAAGACTATTGAAAAGTTGATTTAATTTGTTCAGATCCTGCCTCAAGAATTTTAGTATGATAATAGTTTCTTTTACTCCTACTTAACAAGTCATTATAGCGATTTCTCACATTTTTATAATTCTCCCAGGCCACAACAGATCCCTCATTTCTCCATTTACGTTCCTTGCGTCGTTTCTCTGTTTTCATTTTTTTTCTTCAGAATTTCACCATTAAACCTGGGAGATCTATCCTTGACAGTAATGACCTTCTCTAGGATCGGACACACATTGTTATATTGTGTCTTAATCACCTGATTATAAGTGTCAGTAAGACAGTTCACACAATTTGATTTAAATAACAAATCATTGTGAACACACTCTCCAGTCATATCATCATAAAAATTCTGACCAATTTCACTGATAAATGTAGCAGCAGAGAAACCCACCTTATTCCTATAATAAATTTTCTTAGTTACCTTACATATTGACAATGATAGTTTAAATTTTATGAGCCTGTGAACTGGGGAAATAGTAAATTCATGTTCAACATCCACCCTACCTATGAGATTGTCTACATCATCACTAATGACTAAGTCTAACACAGTTGATGAAGTTATTATGCTCACCTTGTTTGACAACTGATAAGATTCAAGAAGCTCACAGAAAGAAACTGTGTTATGGTTTTCATGATCATCCATCCATATATTGAAGTCACCAACAATAAAATCTTTAAAAGGAACCATATCAATTGAGTCCAACAATGCACTAAATTCATCAAAGAAGAGATTAACACTTGACCAAGGTGGCCTATAAATAACAAGGTATGCTACCCACTGGTTTTGATGCTTAAAATTAACTTCAGTATATTCAAAACTTGATACTTTCACTCGTGTCAACACCCTCAGGTGAGAAAAAATATTCGACAAGGAAATGCCTACACCACCCCCTCGTCTACCCTCACTGGGGCTATGAAAGAAAGTATGAGTAGCAGGTGTCATCTCAGTAATTCTACTTGTGTCATGTTCATTCAACCAAGTCTCAGAAATAGCTAAAATATCAAGTGATTGCTCATTTAACATTTCCCTAATTTGAATAGTCTTGTTACCCACAGATTGAATATTAACAAAAACACAATTTAAATATTCAATAGTAGACCTAGACCACAAATTAAATATTCAATTGTAGACCTCACCATCCTTCCGTGCCACGTGTCCATCGTGGTGGTTTACCTGCCTTTGTACTGTAGTATCCACAAGTCAGGGTGACTGTGTACTGCAGGGCGAGGGAAGCATTTGGAAGGTCGAGAGGCGGCGTGTTGCAGAGAGGAACGAGAGAGGACTGAAGGAAGCCTCCAAGACTCCAGACCACGAGGTAGACCAGGTGTGGTTTCAGCTTCGCCCATCTCCAGCTAAGTACATATTTTGCTAAGGATGTTTTAAGATAGTTAGCTAGGTAGCTGTGTGCCTGGAATTAACTTATTCCTTATTTTCCAGCGAGTTTCTCTGTTGCTGTAAATAAACATAGGAGGAGGTTCATCTGGCCTTTGTTTGTCCTATGGGTGTGTGACTGGTTATAAATAATAAAGACGAGAAGGGGCTGTGAGTCTGAGAACTCAATCTTCTGATATTTTATTTTATATTTTTTTGCTGATAATTTTTTCGAGATCTCAAGAAGTCCAGACCTTTCAAGAACCCCACACCCGCTCTTCTGGATTCGCTGGAAATCTATAAAATGACACAGCATCTCTCCCGTGTCGGTTAGAACATCCAACCACACAGCATACGTATCCCATGACGAACACAGAGTACTTGTGCTGCAAGTTCTGCATCCGCCACCAACGTTTGCTTTGATAACTTACCACCAAGATGGCCGTGCAGGCCCGCGCGACCCCCGCACCCCCACTAATGACGTCAGCTGCAAAACCTCTATTGCATTCACTAAGTCTTCCCGATCGTTCTTAGGGGCTGAACAAGGAAGCAGAGGCAAGGTGATTTAGTTCGGGTCAAAGTGAGACTGCAGGTTCTTAAGAGGTTTACGTGATGGTGCAGAATGTCATGGAAGGAACGTCTTTCAGGTTTAAGATCTAAAGGTTATTCACATCATTCGGTAACTCAGCAAATACTCGTCTGTGTGTGTGTGTGTGTGTGTGTGTGTGTGTGTGTGTGTGTGTGTGTGTGTGTGTGTGTGTGTGTGTGTGTGTGTGTGTGTGTGTGTGTGTGTGTGTGTGTGTGTGTGTGTGTGTGTGTGTGTGTGTGTGTGTGTGTGTGTGTGTGTGTGTGTATATGTGTGTGTGTGTGTGTGTGTGTGTGTGTGTGTGTGTGTGTGTGTGTGTGTGTGTGTGTGTGTGTGTGTGTGTGTGTGTGTGTGTGTGTGTGTGTGTGTGTGTGTGTGTGTGTGTGTGTGTGTGTGTAAGCCATCTATCTATATTTATCTATCTGCACATTACGTCGATATCTGAATCTTTTAATCTATCTTTCCATCAACCTATTATTCAATGTATTTCTATCAGTCTATGAGATGGAAGAGGCAGGAATTGGTTGTTTTTTGTGGGTGTCATCACTAAAAAATATTATCCAAGCTTATGACGATTACAAAATGTACAAATTGCAAATATTAACCTCGCCCTGATCCTCTTGTTTCCATCACATACAGAAGAAGAGCTAAGTTATTAAGCAATAGAAACTCCACAAGTAAACGCAAGAAAGTGTAAATACTGACCTCTTCCTGATGCTCCAGTTTCTAACATGTACAGAGAAATCTTAGGTCGGCACTGTCAGACCCCTCCACACCTCACATGAGCAATTTCCAAAGGCCAAAAAGGAGACAAATCAGGTTCTAATGAGTGTTTTTAGGGTTCTTGGTACAGAGGAAGGGCCAAACTACCACCAGGGTTATTAAGCTACCCAAGGAAATGCCCAAAACTCCTAGGAAAACCGTGTCAAATATGTGTGCTTGGGCGCCGATGTGTTTAAGAGTATGTCCCTAAGTTATTAAGCAAGACAGTTCGCGCGAGTGACGGTTCAGTAACTCCCTGCTACTTTTCCTTCTCCCACCGCCTCTTCAGCCCACGTGCCGCGCCGCTAAAGCCTCTGAGCCACGGTTGTTACACGCGTAAAACTCAGCGTGGTCAAAGCGGACACCTACTGTTTGATATCTATTCTTTGTTTCTGTCATTACAAGCGAGTCAGTACAGCCGCCGGCATCACAGTGAGCACGCCGGGATATTATTTATCCGGGGATTGGATTCCGCGAACTTTAATGGATTACACACACACACACACACACACACACACACACACACACACACACACACACACACACACACACACAGAGTAGCACACCACGCTACACGCTTCATAACTAAGCGAATCCAGTCAAAGCAAACTTAATTAAAACTGTTCCTTTGTGAAGAGTGGAACAGACGCGCCCTCGCCCCAGTGAAAAACTTGGGCGGAATGGTTACCCCCGCGCGACAATTACCCGCGGCAATAACAGTCTGGAAACGAATGATTCTCCTGGACGTGGGGCGGCGGGAGGCAGGGAAGGGAAGGAGGGGAAGGAATAGCTACAGGAGAGGAACACATAGTGCTAGGAAGCGGAGAGATAGGACAGTAGGCTGGGAATTGTTTGTACGAGGGGCGACGGGAGGCAGGGAAGGGAAGGAGGGGAAGGAAGAGCTAGGGGTAGGAAGCTGAGAAATAGAACAGCAGGCTGGGATTTGCCTGTACGAGGGGCGACGGGAGGCAGGGAAGGGAAGGAGGGGAAGGAATAGCAAGGGATAGGAAGCTGATAGGACAGGCTGGGATTTGCCTGTACGAGGGGTGACGGGAGGCAGGGAATGGAAGGAGGGGAAGGAATAGCAGGGGATAGGAAGCTGATAGGACAGGCTGGGATTTGTCTGTACGAGGGGTGACGGGAGGCAGGGAAGGGAAGGAGGGGAAGGAATAGCAGGGGATAGGAAGCTGATAGGACAGGCTGGGATTTGCCTGTACGAGGGGTGACGGGAGGCAGGGAAGGGAAGGAGGGGAAGGAATAGCAAGGGATAGGAAGCTGATAGGACAGGCTGGGATTTGCCTGTACGAGGGGTGACGGGAGGCAGGGAAGGGAAGGAGGGGAAGGAATAGCAGGGGATAGGAAGCTGATAGGACAGGCTGGGATTTGTCTGTACGAGGGGCGACGGGAGGCAGGGAAGGGAAGGAGGGGAAGGAATAGAAAGGGATAAAAAGCGGAGATAGGACAGTATAGGCTGGGATTTGCCTGTACGAGGAGCGGCAGGAGGCAGGAAAGGGAAGGAATAGGGCCAGGACAAGCGAGGGGAGAGGGAGGAAGGCTAGGGGAAGGCAGGTGACAGAGGATAGTGGACTGGGAAGACCGGCGGAGGAATGACGGAGCAGAGCGAGGCAGGACAAAGGTGGGGCAGGAAGGCAGTGGACAGAGGACAGTGGGTTGGGAGGACCAGCGGGAGGACCTCAACTGATTCAGCTGTAGTGGGGCGGCAGGAGGGAAGGAACAGCACCAGGAATAGGAAGCGAAAGGAAAGCTAGGGGGAGGCAGCGGGGATAGGACAGTAGGCAGGGGGGACCGGGGAACCTCAGCTGTTAACCACACTCGTTCGCTAACTGAGGCAGCTCCAACCCTGCTTGCCTGGGACTGCACGCCCGACACAATACGCTCCGCCGCAGATCCTCGGCTAATGGGTCTTCGGCAATATCGTGCCCTAGGAGCCCACTACGACTGCTGTCTACAACGGCCCACTGTCACATGCAAAGGAAGAGGATCGTATATAAAGTAACAGTGTATAAACTACGACTACTACGACTGCTGCCCATAACGATATGTTCGGACGAGAATATAAACACAAATATAATAGGATCTAAGTTCTTCTATATATGCTACTGGACTCCCTACGGGCACTTCGCGATCGCATGTTCTCTGGCGCTGTGACCCTGAACGCGCGTCTCTGATTCAAGCCCGTATTCTTAAACGTATCGGCATCTGACTTAGCCTGTTTGAAAAGCTGGACTATTTTGTGATGCTATATTGATGGTTTTACCCGACTTCTGCACCTTGAGTGAGAAAAAACACCCTTGAGAGCCCGGTGAATCTTCTTTGTGGCCTTGGGAAACAGTCGTAATGGGAGCCTGACACGTATAAGTTGATGGGTAGTGCAAGGACTGTTTTTTATAAGAGTGATGGTTTTACCCGACCTCTGCACCTTGAACGGGAAAAATCGCCCATGAGAACCAGGGTAATCTTTGTAGCCTTGGGAAATAGTCGTCGAGGGAGCCCGAGACGTTAAAGAATATGGACCTGAGTCTCTTCACCGCAGAAACTTTTGTACACCGGAGGAAGAACATAAGGAAACAAAAAAAAAGTCCGCTATACACCGCTCCTGTAACGAAAACAGAATGAGAATCCAAAGAAAGAAGGTCAATTGCGGCTCTTTGTTCTTCATTTCTCTCCCAAGCAGACTATACAGCGCTTGGAGAAAAGATATATCTTGCATTTGAATTCTCAGCACTAGGGAAAAGCAGCAGTGTAGCAAAAGTGGGAATCTATCGAGTCTCAAATCTGAAACCCACGCCGCTCCGCCTCTCTGTAACGAAGACCTTGTGTATACATAGACTTAGGAAAGGAAAGAATACGCCTCACTGCCTTTATTTATATATGTATTTTTTCTTGCAACAAAGGAAGGTCAAATTGAGCGTAGGGAAAACCTCGCAAGCAATTCAGACTCTTTCGTCTTTTGAAACTTTTATGAAGTGAAAACAGCGCCGCAGGGCAGAGAACGAGATACCCAGATCATGACAGTCTGCTTACCGAGGGATTCCAGGGACGGTACTGTCAGACGCTTCCCCCTCTCACGTGAACTATTTCCAAATAAGGCCAAACAGGAGATTAGTCGGCTTCTAATGAATTGTACTGTAAGTCCGTAGTACAGAAGAAAGGTGAAACTACCAGCAAGATCAAAAACTTCCCTAAGAAAGGCCCCAAACTCCTATGAAAATCTTGTCAAATATGTGTGCTTGCCTGCTTGGGCGCCGAGATGTTTGAAAATATGGCCCCCAGTCTCTCCAGCTGGGTCCATATTCTCAAACCTGTCAGGGCTTACACATACCCACACTTGATAAAGGCTTCTGTATAGGTTGTGTTAGTATTTCCTGGTTAGTTTTATGAGCCTAGTGATAGTGTGACAAGGCCTCTGCGCCATGAGTGTAGAAATGACACATTCGCAAACCTTTCAGGACACACCCACACTTGATAAGGCTTTGGTAAAGGTTGTGTTAGTATTTCCATGGGTAGTTTTACGATCCTAATGACAGTTTGACCATGAACGTGGAAAAGACACATTCTAAAACCTTTCTTGGCTTACACATCAACATTTGATAAGGCTTTGATTGAGACAGTGTTAGTATTTCCATGGGTAGTTTAACGAGCCTAATGATAGATGGACAAGGCTTCTGCACCATGAATGAGAAAAACACTCATGAGAACACGACCAATACCCTTTGTGGCCTTGGGAAATAGATGTGAGTCGAAAGCGTCTGAGAATACTGGCCCATATGTCTTCTTATGGGTGGAAGCTGAGGCGCTAACAGACAGAAGGCTACAACAAGCAACACACGGCAGAACAGGTCGAAAAATAATGGCTAATGATCACGTACTAATAAACGAATCCACAATTATTTTGGGGGGAAACTTTGTGAATAATGGAAACCCGATGAAAAAATACCTACAGATTTTGGAACGAGTTAATGTTATATAAATATATATAGTTTATGAGGCGTTCTGATGCATAGAATTATACTAATGATGCCGGGAAAACTCCTACACACACACACACACACAAACACACACACACACACACGAAAAAAAAAAACTAACAAACCAACAAACATACACACTATT